>NW_027305948.1:0-16865 GCF_039555335.1 Amphiura filiformis | reverse complement strand
ATCACATACTAACGTATTTGCAAAATACGCATTTCGAGAAAATCGAAGTTGAAAATTTAGAGATTTTCATTTGCTTCATAATCTTGATTAAAACATTATTGTCGATTAAAACCAGGTTAGCAGTAACGCGAATATACTATATTTTCAATATAATTCACTTATTACTATCAGAGCATAACTTATTCTGCAAAAAATCAATATTAAATAAAATACGTCACTATGTGAAAAGGACTAATGACAATTTCGCTGTTCAAATGACAAATACGTCGCGCAAATACGTCAGTATGTGAAACAGTTGCGCAAATACGTCAGTATGTGAAAAGGACAAAACAACGATTTTATCGTGTAATGACAAAGTCGCGCAAATACGTCACGCAAATACGTCAGTATGTGAAACGGCAAATCCTTCAAATTGCAGATACGACATACTGGGCTTGCGCAGTATAGGTGATCGGCAAATACGTCGATATGTGATACAGACATTTCAAGGTTTTGTAAATACGTCAAAATTAAATTAATTAATATCTTACTAATTAAGCCACTTTGAGGCATGGTTTTTGGTGAATATATAGAGTAGAACATAACAAACTAATATACCAATTTTCTCAAAAATGTTAAAAATGTCGAATACGTCAGTATGTGATACGGCCGACGAAGTGTTGAGAACTCCGAAATAAAAGTTGCAGTTGTTTCTTTGTTGCACGATTTGGGTGGCCGATAAATGGTAACGATCCTGACTGAAGACGATCCGCATGAAATTGCGAGGTCCAACTGTTCAAAGGAAGCAAACGATGGTGAAGCATGTTGGATGGCTTTAAATCCCTTGCGTAGCAGAACAGATACCCCACCACCTCTTTTCCCAATCCGTGGCGTGTGGATAAACTCATAGTCAGGTAAAGTGTTCTTAAGGTCGGCAATTTTAAAACTATCGCGTTCGTCACCTGTAAGCCATGTGTCCGTGATCATCAGCACATCAAGATCATTACCAATGACAAAATCGGTAATCACGGCGGTTTTCTTGCTGATGGATTGTGCATTCCAAGTGCCAACTTTACATTGGGAACTGTTATTCTTAGACGCATATTTAGTTTTCACCAAATTAGGCTTTGGCAGCTTTTCATTTGACTTGACTACAGCATCAGAGTTCACAGTTAACGGACGATTAGTCACAAGCACATTGATTTTACGCTGCTTGTTTTTCCCACCGCGACATCCACGGGTGGTTTTCTTAGCGATTTTCAAGTCGCAAAGGGTACTCCAAATTGAACGATCAAGTTTTGGATGAGAGTTTATCACACCTTTGCGAATGTTCAGAAGTGAATCGCGTTCTATGCTGATACGACACATGACGAAAAATCATGGGGGGGGCAAGAGGAAGCAAAATAGGGAGATAGACATTGATGGAAGGGCGACACTGTGGCCATGCACACGTGCTTTTGGGTTCGACAGGCTCATAAGCGGACCTTTTGTGATTTTAGGGCTTATTTGCAACGTTTTTACAGAAAAAAGTGGACTTTGTCATTCGGATTGGCATGCATGTTGTCAAAATAATATAGATTTACCAATGTTAAAGACGAGAGTGCGCTAGGCCATTAAAAACACTGGTGTTATCATAATCTGTTCTCTCCCGATTTTATTGACATAAGCAATCACCTCTATTGAAATAAGCTGATTGGTACTGTGATGTCCCCTGGTATATCATAGGATTGATTGAGGCATTGAGCATCAGGCATCAGACACCCCCAGCCAGCTAATTGGGAGACAGGCTTAATTGCCTACATGTTGGAGATAGTGGAGATCAAAATGGCTGCCTACCTGAGCAACACGGATGGCACATGGGCTGAGATAGTTGCAGATTTTTATATCTAACATTTGCAATGTAAATACAAGGGATTCACCAGAAAGACTTAGCAGTTATTCAAGAACCTAGTGGAGGTAAAGTTATACGTTGGTATGAAACCATTCCAAGGAACTGTTAAGCTTAAGCTAGCTGTGCTGTGTTATTTGATTCTGTCATGACATGACTTTGAGTAGTGTACACGAAAACGCGAACTGCGAGCATGCATTAACTGGCTACAGAGTACAGACTAGTCTTCATGGAAACTCCCAACTACAGATCAAGACATGATATGGATAACAAATGACTCTAGATCATCTCATGCCACAGTGATGGCACTGCCGATGATAACACATTAATATTCTTACTCTATGCTAGTATGCTATACATATATGATTGTGTATGTGTATTATAACTTGTGAAGCAGGTTAACATGGTTAAAGCCCCACCTGATGATGTAATTAACCCCAAAATAAATGTTACTAGTGTTTTATTGTTCTGAAATATTAACTACAGTGTACTGTGTTTACTTTGTGTGAACCTGGTAGTAAAGGGTATTCTGTCCCTAGGCCATCAGTAAGGTTGGTGTATACGTTGGTCATAACAGAATTGGGGGCTCACGTCCGGGAATGAATTAAGTAATTTGGAGCCCTACCAGAAACAGGGGCTCGTGTTCTGAGATATTGAATAAAAAATTACAGTACACTGTACGTAAAGAAAGAAATACACTGTAAAATTTGGGTTTAATCAGTATCATCATCATGTCGTTTAAACCAGAAGAATTCATTGAGGATGTAACATGGGAAACGTTTGACAAGTTACGTAGACCTGAGTTGGTGTCATTAGGCAAATATCTTGAGTTAGATATTAAACAGGCAATGAGAAAACAAGTAATTAAAAATGCTCTCATAGATGTATTGGTTGGTGACGATCTTCTTGATGAAAAATATTTGGATAAGAAAATGGAAGTCCAAATTCAGGTTGGGGTGGATGTAGTAAAACTTAAACAACTGGAAATGCAACAGGAAATAGAAATGCAGAAATTGAAAATTGCAGAGCAAGAAAGCATGGCAAAGTTAAAGATGGAAGAAGAAAAGTTAAAGATGGAAGAAGAATTCAGAGTGAAAGAATTAGAAATGAAAATGTCACTTGAGCATGAGAAATTGAAACAAGAATTAGCTTTCAAAGAGAAAAAGCTGGGAGAAGACCACAAAAAATTTGATGTCACAAAATATATCAAGTTGGTACCAAAATTCAATGAATGCGAAGTTGACAAATATTTCCTGCATTTCGAGAAGATCGCCAATAGTTTGTCCTGGCCAACAGATCAATGGTGTTTATTACTACAGAGTGTTTTGGTGGGTAAAGCTATGGAAGTATTTTCCTCTTTACCGGCGGACGCTAAGTACCCACAGTCAAGCAGAGCATCCTGAATGCTTATGAGCTCGTACCGGAAGCCTATCGGCAGAAATTTAGAAATACACGCAAGACTGAGTTAGAAACACACTTAGAATTTGCTAGAAGTAAGGAAGTTCTGCTTGACAGATGGTTACTTTCTAAGGAAGTTGCCAAAGATTATGAGAATTTAAGACAGTTATTGCTCATTGAAGAATTCAAGAGGTGTGTACACTCGGACATCAAAACCTATTTAGATGAGAATAAGTTGAAAACTCTGAATGAGGCAGCCACAATGGCTGATGAATATGCCCTCACCCACAAAGCAAGACTGGGAAAGCCCCACTCAAACTCTAATTTTTACAGGGGATCAGGTAGAAGCACACAAGGAGAAAAAGTTTCGTCAACTGAGGTTCGTGATACAAAAAGTACAGAAGTTCCCAGTGACTTTAAGAAACAAGTTCGGGCTAACAATGAAAGTAAGCCTAAATCAGGGCCTTCATGCTATCATTGCAAGAAGAAAGGGCACCTGATGTCCCAATGTTGGAAACTTCATGGGAAACCAAGTTCAACTCCTGTAGCGTGCGCAGCCCCCTGTGCGTATTAATGAGAGTCTCCCAGTGAAGATCAAAAGGTCATACAAAAGGAATCTGACACAATAGAAGTTAGTAAAATGTTTGAACCTTTCATGTTAGAGGGACTAGTGTCACTGGATGATAAGGATAGTCCCCAAGCCATCAAGATTGTGCGGGATACGTGCTGTGCACGGTCTATGATATTGGAGGGGACGTTACCCTTTAGTGAGGATAGTCAAGTGGGCCATGCATTGATCAGGGGTGTTGGGATGGAGGTGCTTAGTGTACCCCTCCACAGGATTAATTTAACCTCAACCTTGGTGTCTGGTCCTATAACCATAGGAGTAAGACAGGAATTGCCAGTAGAAGGCATTTCCATGCTGTTAGGAAATGATTTGGCAGGGGAGAAAGTGTTTCCCGATCCAATCATGACCGATAAGCCCTGTTTACAGGATGAGGGTACTCAGGAAAATGATATATACCCTGCTTGCGCTGTTACCAGAGCAATGAGTAAACAAGCGTCTCTAGAAGCAAAAGAGGAAAGTAGAGTAAATGACCAGAGTTATGATTTGGAAGATACATTTCTAACAAAGTCTGAAGGGGAACAAAAGACCCCAGATCATGTGCAAATTAGGGACAGTAAACAAGATCCCTTGAGTCATAATAAGCTGATTTTTGAACAGGAAAATGATCCTGAAATTAGCATACTTGGTCAAAGGGCATTGACCCCGCAGGAAGCAGAGCAATCTCCTGTGTGTTTTTATAAGCAAAATGAAGTGCTTATGAGGAAATGGAGGCCTCAGATGCTCAAATGGATGAAGAGTGGAGGGTAGTCCATCAAATAGTGATTCCCAAAGTATATCGTAATGATGTAATAAGCATTGCTCATGATACCCCAATGGCAGGTCATTTAGGGGTCAAGAAAACTTACGACAGAATTTTACAACATTTCTGGTGGCCTTCACTGAAGAAAGATGTAGCAGAGTATTGTAAAACTTGTCACCCTTGTCAGATGGTGGGCAAGCCAAACCAGAAAATACCCTCTGCACCACTCAAACCCATTCCAGCATTTGAAGAACCTTTTAATAGGGTACTGATTGATTGCGTAGGACCACTTCCTAAAACCAAATCTGGGAACCAATACTTACTTACCATAATGTGTGCTTCCACTAGGTTCCCTGAGGCGATACCGCTGAGGAATATAAAAGCACCCCAAATAGTGAAAGCCCTTACCAAGTTCTTTACTTTGGTTGGATTACCCAAAGAAATACAATCTGACCAGGGATCTAACTTTATGTCTGGTGTATTCCAGCAGGTGATGCAGCAATTAGGAATCAAGCAATTCAAGTCCAGCGCATACCACCCCGAATCTCAAGGAGCGCTTGAACGCTTTCACCCAACGCTAAAGAATATGATCAAAACCTACTGCTATGAGTTTGAAAGGGACTGGGATGAAGGGGTACATCTCCTGTTATTTGCTGCCAGGGAAGCGGTGCAAACCTCCCTTGGGTTTAGCCCCTTTGAACTTGTGTTTGGTCATTCGGTGCGCGGTCCTTTGAAGCTTCTGAAAGAAAGATGGTTGAGTGAACACACAGACTTGAATCTGTTGGACTATGTTGTAAACTTCAAACAAAGGTTATTCAGAGCTACAGAAATTGCCCATGATAATCTCAAACAAAGTCAAGAGAAAATGAAAACATGGTATGACAAGGGTAGTAGAAACAGGGTATTTGAACCAGGTGACAAGGTCCTGGCACTGTTTCCCATACAAGGACAGCCCTTGCAAGCCAGATATACTGGACCCTATGAAATTGACTCCAAAGTTGGGGAAGTTAATTATATAGTGAAACCCCCAGGGCGACGCAAAGCAAAACAATTGTGTCACATCAACATGCTAAAAGAGTACTTTGAAAGATCAGAGCAAAATTCTCAACCAGTGTGTGCTACTGCCACTGCACCTATGCCACATGGTGATGAAAAGGAGAAAGTCACAATTAAGCATACTGAAGATACATGTATGAGTGACCCCAGTGACAGCCTTTCTGATAAACACACTGAATGCAGTCTTAAAAATTCTGATGTGCTCTCTAACTTGGACACAAAGTGGACACATCTTCCTCCAAATCAGCAAAGTGAATTGAAAGATTTAGTCCATGAATGGGAAACTATTTTTCCGGATGTGCCAAACACTACTGACTTGACATACCATGATATAGATGTGGGTGACACTGAGCCTATAAAACAACACCCATATAGAGTCAATCCCATCAAACAAGAGTATCTAAACAAAGAGATACAGTATATGCTAGATAATGACATTATAGAGCCTAGCAATAGCGAGTGGAGTTCGCCCTGTATTTTGGTCCCCAAACCTGATGGTTCTTATCGATTCGTGACAGATTTTCGGAAAGTCAATCATTTTTCCAAGACCGATTCTTATCCAATCCCAAGGATTGATGACTGTATTGATAAGATTGGAAATGCCAAATTTGTAAGCAAGTTTGACTTATTAAAGGGCTATTGGCAAGTTCCGCTCACGGAAAGAGCAAAAAGAGATCACAGCCTTTTGTACTCCAGAGGGGCTGTACCAATACAAGAAAATGCCCTTTGGGTTAAAGAATGCCCCAGCCTCATTCCAAAGATTAGTCAACAGTCTAGTTTCGGACCTACATGGCTGTGAAGCATATATTGATGACATCATAGTATACAGTCAAACTTGGGAAGAACACATACAGCAACTCCACCAGCTATTTGAGAGACTGTCCAAAGCAAATCTCACTGTGAACCTAATGAAAAGTGAATTTTGTCATACCACAGTGACTTACTTAGGTCATGTAGTGGGACAGGGACAGGTTAAACCAATTAAAGCCAAGATAGAAGTTATTGAGCAGTTCCCCACACCAATGTCCAAGAAAGAATTGATGAGATTTCTTGGCATGGCCGGATATTACCGGAAGTTCTGCGCCAACTTCTCAGAAATAGCATACCCTTTGACCAATTTGCTCAGAAAGGATGAGAAGTTTATTTGGACTGATCAGTGTCAAAGCGCGTTTTCCAAAATCAAAGCCATCTTGATAAATGCGCCAATTTTGTCAGCTCCAGATTTTCTCAAGCAGTTTAAGTTGACGGTGGATGCAAGCGATATTGGTTGTGGGGCAGTGCTCATGCAAGAAGATGAAAAGGGCATAGACCATCCTTTATGTTACTTCTCTAAGAAGTTCAATAAACATCAGAAGAACTATTCCACCATAGAAAAGGAATGTCTTGCCCTCCTCCTTGCCTTACAACATTTTGAGGTGTACTTGTGTACAACAGTGTATCCAGTATTGATATTCACTGATCATAACCCCCTCACCTTCATCCACAGGATGAAAAATAAGAATCAGAGACTTGTGAGGTGGAGTCTGACTTTACAAGGATACAGTTTGGATATTAAGCACATCAAAGGAAAGGACAATGTGGTGGCAGATGCCCTATCAAGAGCACACAATTAAATTAACATTGCCAAATGCCATAAACAGTGTGTGAAACAAGAATTCCTTTTAAAAAGGAAAGCAGTGTACTTTTCAAGTAGATCACATGTATGGAACATGTTCAAAGTTAAGTTTTCATGGCATTCAAATTTTTCTATTAATTGTGCTGTATAAAACTTTGAGTTTTGTTATCAAACAAAAATTGCTTTTAAAAAGAAAAGCAGTGACATGGTCATGAACCAATGTCAACATTTTATTTTGTGATAGTGTTATACAGTCAAGGTGTTTTTTGACAAAAGTTCAGGTATAAGAACTATAGTGATTATTAACTAGTAATCAGTTATGAAGTAAAACACTAAAGAAAGTGTAAAGTTTTCATTACATGTAAACTTTTCTTTTAAGGGGGGAGGTGTGATGTCCCCTGGTATATCATAGGATTGATTGAGGCATTGAGCATCAGGCATCAGACACCCCCAGCCAGCTAATTGGGAGACAGGCTTAATTGCCTACATGTTGGAGATAGTGGAGATCAAAATGGCTGCCTACCTGAGCAACACGGATGGCACATGGGCTGAGATAGTTGCAGATTTTTATATCTAACATTTGCAATGTAAATACAAGGGATTCACCAGAAAGACTTAGCAGTTATTCAAGAACCTAGTGGAGGTAAAGTTATACGTTGGTATGAAACCATTCCAAGGAACTGTTAAGCTTAAGCTAGCTGTGCTGTGTTATTTGATTCTGTCATGACATGACTTTGAGTAGTGTACACGAAAACGCGAACTGCGAGCATGCATTAACTGGCTACAGAGTACAGACTAGTCTTCATGGAAACTCCCAACTACAGATCAAGACATGATATGGATAACAAATGACTCTAGATCATCTCATGCCACAGTGATGGCACTGCCGATGATAACACATTAATATTCTTACTCTATGCTAGTATGCTATACATATATGATTGTGTATGTGTATTATAACTTGTGAAGCAGGTTAACATGGTTAAAGCCCCACCTGATGATGTAATTAACCCCAAAATAAATGTTACTAGTGTTTTATTGTTCTGAAATATTAACTACAGTGTACTGTGTTTACTTTGTGTGAACCTGGTAGTAAAGGGTATTCTGTCCCTAGGCCATCAGTAAGGTTGGTGTATACGTTGGTCATAACAGTACTTCAGAGTTAACAATGAAGTCAGATTACAGTAACTTACTGAATCCCTTGCGTTTTCGTATCTGAACAAAAGACTTCCGGAAACGGAAAAGATAACAAGACCCTGACTATGGGTCAAGCTCTATTTGACATAACTTTAGAAATATTTGAATAGGGCAACATGAGTAAATAATAAGAAAACAAACATCACGCCCTCGATGCAACTCGCATGGAATCGAATGTCATAAAAGATACTCTGATAACAATAGCTTGACAATAGCTATCTATAATCCGTTTCGAGTCCCTTCATACACAGTCCCTGGTCCAATGCATATACTGTGTGTATTGTTCCCGGGTATTGTCAATGCAGTCAAGCAAACATGTATTACATTTTGAAAAGGCTATAGTGTGATACAGGCATATATTGAATGACCAATCATACAGGAATTAATCAACTTGCAGTGACTGGTTCCTTTGTTACCACATGTCAGTCATCTTGTGATTATTGGACCATGCAAACCTGCAAAAAAAACGAGACAAAGTGCAGGCCCTATGCCACGCTTTGCGATGGTTGCTGCTCCCGCTCAGTGAAACGGGTTATATACAGGCCGAGTCAAAAGAAGTAAACTCATGTTAGAGGGGCTGTAACTAGAGATCTGTAAGGAATCATAACATAACATCACGCCCTCGATGCAACTCGCATGGAATCGAATGTCATAAAAGATCTGATAACAATAGCTTGACAATAGCTATCTATAATCCGTTTCGAGTCCCTTCATACACAGTCCCTGGTCCAATGCATATACTGTGTGTATTGTTCCCGGGTATTGTCAATGCAGTCAAGCAAACATGTATTACATTTTGAAAAGGCTATAGTGTGATACAGGCATATATTGAATGACCAATCATACAGGAATTAATCAACTTGCAGTGACTGGTTCCTTTGTTACCACATGTCAGTCATCTTGTGATTATTGGACCATGCAAACCTGCAAAAAAAACGAGACAAAGTGCAGGCCCTATGCCACGCTTTGCGATGGTTGCTGCTCCCGCTCAGTGAAACGGGTTATATACAGGCCGAGTCAAAAAGAAGTAAACTCATGTTAGAGGGCTGTAACTAGAGATCTGTAAGGAATCAGCTAAAACATAAGTGTTGCAATTGCTCACAGCAAACTCATTTGAATACACAATTTGTTATTCTCATCTGAATACAGCCCCTTTTCTTTTGTAGCTGCATGGGTTTCATTTTCCATGTACCTATTATAATATTGATTGATAAGGCGCGATATTCAGATGCAAATAAAGTGGACAATAACTGACATTTTTTGCACAATACTTTATCAAGCTATATTTAGAAGATATATATTTTTACTTAAATGACGAGTACTAGTATGTACAGCTATTGAACCTTACAAATCTGGTAAAAAAAACTTTCCCAGAATTTATGGCCAATATGTTTGTGTGTGTGATTTTTTTTTAAATACTGCAATATTATTTTAATATTATGAACTATTTTGCAGTGATGATTGCACGAGAGCTGTATCGGACATCGTACATGGATGGAGTCGTTTCTTTTATAAAGAGAACTAAAAACGTAACAGTCACGGGAGGCACGAAAGATCCAAATTTTATTTTATTTATTTAGTGTTGTTAGTACTTATGTTTGTTGAATATTAATTAAAAGCAAAAGTTGTCGTTTCAACAATAAATCCTGTTAGCACTTTGCTGATCCGTCGAAATTGAAATGGATAAAAATCAATCAGCCGTGTGCAGCTACAAAAATGGGTGGTTGTATACAAATGAGCAGGGCTTAAATTTGCTGTGAGCAATTGCAACAATTATTTTTTTTCTATTAAGACGTGTAAAGTTTGCTCTTTCCAATGATATTTTATTTATATCAGATTCCTTGCCGATCTATAGTTACACAGCCCCTTAAGGGAACAAACCAAAAGATCAATGACGTCCTATAAACGTAACTAGTTTCATTTCTCAGCCGACCCCCTCCCTCCCTGCCAGAAACGTAATAATGAAATGTTGAAAATTTTGCCATTATTATAATAATAACTAGACTTAGCTGTGGTCTAAGGCCACGAACACTGCCGTGTTGTGCCCCCTTCATCACCTTTGACCCCAAAATATATGAAATCCCCATAGACATTGGCTAATGTCCATGCACGTGTCCATGTGGCATCACTTTGCTATGCTTTTTGTGGCAGAAGGGGCATTTTGAAGGTATATCGTTTTATACCGGAAGTGACCCCTTACTGACCTTTGACCCCAAATGTGTGTACACCATATAGACACTGTGTTATAACAATGCATGTGTGCAAGTGGCGTCACTGTCCTACGTAATTTGTGGAAGAAGAAGCATTTTAAAGGTATTTCGTTTTATACCGGAAGTGACCCTTAATGACCTTTGACCCCAAATAAAATAATACTACATATAAACTGGGTAACCACAATTCATGTGTGAACATACGGTTACTGTCCTATGTTTTTCTTAGCAAATAAAACACTTTGATGGTTTTTCATTTTATACCGGAAGTGACCCCTTAATGACTTTTGACCCCAAATCTGTGTACACCCTATAGACACTGGGTAATAACAATGCATGTGTGCAAGTGGCGTCACTGTCCTACAGAATCTGTGGAAGAAGATGCGCTTTAAAGGGATTTTTTTATACCGGAAGTGACCCCTTAATGAGCTTCGACCCCAAATAAAAAAATACCACATATACATTGGGTGACTGCAGATCATATGTGAACATACCGTTACTGTGCTATGTTTTACTTAGCTAATAAAATTTTTGAAGGTTTTTCATTTTATACCGGAAGTGACCCCTTAATGACCTTTGACCACAAATCTGTGTACACCACATAGACACTGGCTAATAAGAATGCATGTGTGCATGTGGGGTTGCTGTCCTACGTAAGTTGTAGGAGAAGATGCATTTTAGTTGAAATCACGTTTTTGACCTCTGTGACCCCTGCGTGACCTTTGACCCCGCGAGTGTAATGTGACATGTAGGGGCATGGTCAATGATCATTGTAACCAAGTTAGGTCAAAATCGATGTAAGCATGTGAGTGCTAGAGCAAATGTAATGGTTGACAAAAAGAAGAAAGAAATAAGAAGAAAGAACCTGTAAGAAAAAAGACACAGCCGTGACTAACGTCACGGCTGTGTAATGACACATTCTTCAGATCGATGGTTTTGTACAAACGTAATCGAGTATTTTTACCCCTCACCCTAAACGAAACTAGTTTCGTTTATAGGGCGTCATTGATCTTTTTGGTTTGTTCCCTAACATGGGCGTCAATCGTGGAGGGGCGGGGGCACTTTCGACAAAATGACCCATTCTTTGTTCTTTTCAGCCACTTTTTTAAAACAATTTTGGCCGGGTGTCCCCCACATTTCAAGCCGGATTGACGCCCATGCCCCTCAAACATGAGTTTACGTCTTTTTTTGACCCGGCCTGTAGGAGCTTTAAGGAACTAATTTTGTATTCGATTTTATGCTAAAATTACTCGAAATAATCCTGGTCGATTCGAATCTGCCACTGTGAAATCCATGCACCTGTATTTCAACGTTACTCTAAACTTGAGAAAGGACACACTACTATAGTGCAACAACATGATATGAACGATATGACCTTAATCTCCCATTCAGGGTCGTAGATTTCAAAGGATTTACTTATTTAGGGTGCATGGATTTCAACTGGAATATCCCATAAAGAGACTATAGAGAAAATCCCTGAGTGTTTGATATGGTTCTAGGAATCAAAATGGTCATATATTTTCAAAAAAACAATAAATAATATGCAAATATTTATTTTATTCCACTTTCAGAACATTCTTTATACCACCGCTACTGGATCCCAGTAGAGTCAAAATCACCCATCCAGACTTCTTCCGTTACATTTTTACTAATTGTATGGACCTGAAAGGTTACAGACCCACCACCGGTAAGAAAGGTTCCTCTTTGGGCCTATAATTATAAAATAGCGGCGTTTTCACTTATTTTTTGTGGTACCTGAGAGCACATCAGACATATCGAATTGCATTTTCAATTTGGAAACTTGCGATATAATACACATTTTATGGCAAATATTACACTTTGATATTTTTGAAATTTTACAGTCTTTGAATTAAATTGTATAAGTCTAATGATATGTACTTAAAATGTACGTACCTTGGATGAAATGCCGTTCACCAAAATGTTGTCCTTTCGTATTGGAGATATTTCGTATTCGTATTTTCATCCCAGCTACATACTCTTTAAGTACATATTAGTCGAGTTATTCAACCTACATCGAGGACTGTTAAATATCAACAATTTAAAAAAAAATCTAATTTTAATCATTTGCCATAGAATTTGTATTATATCGCAAATTTCATAAAATCAAAATTATTTGATATCAGAAGAACATCCGTGTATTCGAAATGCAATTTGATATGCCTGATGTGCTCTCAGATCTCACAAAAATGCTATGCAAATGTCGCTATCCGATTATTTAAACAATTCGATCATAATTACCAACGTTTAATCTAAAACATACAGTAATAACCAATATGCTTCCTTGCCAAGTGTCAACATTTGACAACGAGTTACCCGAGGCAAAAGTCAGTTTCTGGAAAGCGGGACTGTGCAAAATTACCTCATTCCTCAACTAAGTTATAGCCCTTGGTTGTATGAAAAACTGCCATCTAAGGGACATGAAAAAAAATCATTTGAAAGCTAAAGCTGTCAAGAAAAAAGGCAGCTTCATAGGAAAATAGTATACACATCAGCTCAAGAGAGAAGGTACAGGGTGTCCCAAAAGTCTCGATACCTTTTTAAACCATTGTATCTTTAAGAAAAAATTGTATACAGAAATATGAAAACATATTTAGAAAGAGGACATTTGGGCATTTTTTTTGGTACCAAACTTGCTAATATCTGCATGTTGTACTATAAAGATACGAGCAAGTGTTTATCATATTGGAAAATCGTTCTTTCAACCGGAGAAACAAAAACACTTAATTAAATGCAAACGAATTGTAAAAATAACACACTCTTCTGCATTTGCTCACAATCCTAACAAAGTGACTTGGTAAAGTAATTTTCCTTATCTCAAGGATGTTATGTTTAGATTAAGTTGATACCCCTATCATTACTGAATTGTCACATTGAAACTCCCCTATTCATGCTAAGTCAGAAGACTATATGCATGAATATAGCGCATATGCAAACATGGTTAATGGGAACAAATCACCAGGAACATTGTCAAATTGAAACATTGATTATTCCCAACAACTTCACATTATTTTTTATTTTGTTCTTCCGTAGTTTGGACTTCCTTTTGTTTTGCAAGTAGTCTATTCGGAATATTTTCAAGATGTCCATCATATAAATTCGCACACTCGCGTACTCTGACGGTGAAGTACTGAATGACGCTTCTGCAAGTGTCTCTTTCAAGTTTTCTTATCTCACTCTTTATGTTTTCCTTCAAGTCGGGTATGCTGCGAGGTTTTGTGCTATACACTCGGTCTTTGAGATAACAACACAGAAAAAAATCAGGTTGACTTGGAGAATGAATGAATGACTCCGGTGAATGAGGTGGCCAAGTTTGATCAGTTTTGAGGAACATGATCTTCTCATGGAAACGATTTTCAAGCCATTGGAGAGTCACTTTGGCTGTGTGTGGAGTCGCACCGTCCTGTGGAAACCATTGTTTTGCTCTGCTAACCCCCCCCATTCCATTCAAGCGCATTCAAGCGGTTTGTTTTTTGCACAGTGCTGACATTTTGTATGCACGAATAAGTGATAAATGGCGTTGTATCAACATGACTTACAATATTCAACAACAAATTCACATTCTTTGGTTTTATGCCGAAACGAAATCGGTCAAACTTACTCAAAAGAAGTTCAACGAACATTATCAACTCACTGGACATGCTCGAGCGCCATCAACATGCTGCATAAAAACATTGTCAACACATTCTTTAAGGCAGCATCAGTACGTGATTCAGTGCGCTATGAACATAGGAAGACAAGGCGATACACGAAACATTGATAAAGTAAGACGTGCTGTATCAGCAAGCCCAAGAAGATCTGTAAATGTTCAGAAAAGGAATGACTGCTGTATGGTACTACGCGTTATGTGCCTATACATTCATCTAACATTATTTTTAAGTAAGAGGCACAAAAGGGGGCAAGTTTGGTACCAACAAAAATGCCCAAGTGTCTTCTTTACATATATGTTTTCAAATTTTTTGTATACCATTGCTTCTTAAAGATACAAAGGTTTAAAAAGGTATCGAGACAGTGCTTCCAAATGAAGGTGCATGACTTTTTACTTGTTTATCCATAAGCTGGAGGCGGTGTCTGAGGGAATTTCCCCCTCCTCCGAAGTTGGAAAATTTTGCCAATTGAAGGTCCAAATTGAAGCCATTTGATGTATCATTTCACAGTTTTTTATCCAATAGCAGGGGAGTGTCTGTGTGGGATTTTCCCAAAAATCTCCACTCCGAAGTGGGACAATTTTGCCAAATGAAGTTCCAAATTGAAGCCATCTGGGGCATCATTTTTCACTTGTTTAACCATACGCAGTGGGGTGTCTGAGGCTAAATGAAGGTCCAAATTAACCCGTTTGGTGCATCATTTTTACTTCTTTAACCATACGCGGGGGGGGGGTGCCCTCCGAAATTGTACAATTTTGCCAAATTAAGGTCCAAATTGAAGCCATCTGGTGCATCATTTTTCAACTGTTTAACCATATGCAATGAGTGTTTGACAAGTCTGAGGTGGATATTCCCCCTCCGAAGTTGGAAAATTTTTCTAAATGAAGGTCCAAATTGAAGCCATTTGGTGCATATTTTTTTAGTTTTTTTATCCATAAGAGGGGTGTCTGAGAGGAGATGTTCCCCGCATAGAAGTTGGACAAGTTTGCCAAATAAAGATCCGAATCGATGCTATTTGGTGCATCATTTTCACTTGTTTATTCATTCACAGGGGGTTGGTTGTCTGAGGAGTGATGTCCTTTTACGGGCTGCGCAACATGATTGCCACCCCTGGCTCATCAGATAGAAGACACCCTCCCCACATCTGTAACCCACGTTTTTTCCAAGCTGTCCCCATAATTCCTTTTCCGTGACATTAAAAAAAATATTAAGATTCAAAGGGGGATGTATCGGAGTCACCGAGCTTGGGGCCGAAATTTCCAAATCGTCCAACTGATTTACTAGGCCTACTAAAAGAATATTACCGGGACAAATCCGCGAAGCACGCGAAAAATTGCAATTTCAATGCTAAAATGAACACAATTAAGAACAATTGTGCCAAAGGAAGATGTATAGGCCTTTTACAATATTTTGGTTAATTTAGTCCCGGTATTTTGATCCAGCTCAGAGTTTTATGCTTATTCCAGGCATCAGAGGAGTTGCCTACAGCACTCCTATTTATGATTTACATAATAGAAAGGATGGAATTGTGACTCCCCTTCTTGAGATTCGTAATTGTGTTCAAGTTTGTATTTTAGGGATCGCCAGGGGGTTGCCGCACCCCAAACCCCCAGGCGACGACCCTGTGGGGGAGGTCATTTGATATTGTGTTCCCACATTCAACAAATGTGAAGGGGACATGAGCCCACTCCCTCGGGATTTGACGCCGCGCCCATGGTGTAGGCCCTATGGTCTAGAAAATTCAGAATTCCGCCTCTCGAAAAGGGCTCACAATCCTTAAGGGGCGCTGAATGCATCTAGGGCGACACGTTCCCAATTTGACTTCCATGCAACGCTAATGGCACGGGAATATATGTTTTTGTTACCCTCTGACGAATTCGGCTTTGAAAAAACTATCTTTCATTAGGATTACTTTTTAAATTCGCAAGAGGCGCGGAAATATTTTTGCCGCTTGCATCATGGAAGGGGCTCCCTTAGCTTTAATGATCAAAGCAAAATAATAATTTCTGTTGAAATTCGCGCGAAGCGCGCAAAAATTTAGATATTTACTGCTTGGAAGGGGCTCAAAATCCATCGAGGGGGCACTGTATCTGACCCTCTGAATTTTGCCGGCAAAAAAACAATCTTTCATTATAATGATTAGTTTTGTTGAAATTTAGATGTTTACTGCTTGGACCAGACGCGGGCTAAAAACCCATTAAAGAGGCGCTGAATCCAACGCAGGGCGGCAAGTTCTCCGTTGTCTCCCTTAGTTAAGGAATGGTCATGACGTTGATTTTCCTCTCGTTCTCCCCTCTTCTCTCACATGTCTCAGTGCTAGTTGAAAGCCAGTGGCGTAGCTAGGGTCCGTTGTGGCGCCCAGGGCTAAGGATACATAATGGCGCCATCCCCAATCCTTGAAACAAGCGCTCGCGGAGCGCGCGAAAATTTGCACCAATAGTACCTATTACTCATTAATTTTGTTTATATAATGAAATTGAATATCGTAAA
>NW_027305947.1:0-16894 GCF_039555335.1 Amphiura filiformis | reverse complement strand
TTCGTGTTTAAAAAAACCATCATAAACTTAAAAATGGTATATCATTTGACTTCAAACGATATCCAGAAGCGGAGTTATGGTTAGTTAAACTTTGCTCCTTCAACAAAATTATAGCTTTTTTCGTTTCTATGTGTGTCTCTTTTCCACATTGCTGGCAATAAATATCAAACAGTCATAATTGGCGGTCATTTCAAATCATCCCCAAGTCAACGAGGTTTAAGAAGGTTCGCTCATTGTTAATTGTTGGTTATGCATACCCTATACAAATAACCCACCACTTGAAAAGGATTTAGCAAAAGCAAACAAAGACCAGAGCTATTAAAAGTTCTATAGCCATCTATTAAAGTAGAAGCTTATTATCCACTTCAATAATAGGATTATTGATTGGTGTTGTGACTATCAAAATAAGACAGATGTCGCGCCAGCTTAAGTGACCGATGAATACGACCTTCGTACACATTTTACACCATAACTCAGAATACAATTTAGGGAATTTACGGCTCGTTTGTGCTGCCGGGTCACATATATGCTCGAAAATTCGAGTGGCCCAACTCGTTTTCTGGACGATTTAGTTAATTGGCCATCGCGTTGGAGTCCGAAGTAGTAAAGAAACCAAGCAAAGTTTTTCCGTCAGCCAAGTTATTACTGATTCCACTGCATATACCTTTGCTGTCATTGTGTCATTTTTATAGTCTGTATTGAGCGTTTCCATTCACTAATATTTTAAAACTATTAAAGTAAGAACAGCCCGATGATAATGCGGTGTCCACTTTTCAAATTTCGTATTCACTTTCCTTATATTAATAATTTCAAATTGTTTTAAATGGGTTAGCCTTTGTTACCAACGATTCTTTACTTGTTTTGGAACTACAATAGTTTGGGGGGTTGCCACAAAAAAGTGTAACAAATAATCCAGACACACTCTAAATTTTCCAACGTTTAATGTATTTGTGAACAAATGGTTGAACCGTTTGTTGCACTCTCTTGATGCTACGTTCTTTGAATAAACATGTGTACAATGCAGTGCTTATATGATATAATTGCCATTAAATGTCCATATGTGTCAAAATTAGTTTTTTGGTAAAGGGCTCGTAATTGTTAGAAGACAATTTCTTTGCTCTTTATACAAATATTTTCGTGTTAGTGCACTTACACATAGTTGTTCCGAAAGTATGCGTTTGTATTTTCGGGACAATTATGTGTTAGTGCAATATAAATAGCCAAGAAATTACTTTGACCAATTAAGTGCCCTTTTCCAAAAGGCATTTGACACCTATTGCAGTTTTATTGGATTTATATTGTCATACAGGCACTGTATGTACACAGGTTTAATAAAAGTACGTAGCATTAATACAACAAACGGTTCAACCATATGTGACCGTACACGGATGAGCCGTTAATTCCTCCCCCGGTCAATTTTGTTTTATTTCGTGTTTAGAAAATATACATCAAAAGCTTTAAAATGGTATATTATTTGGCTTCAAACGATATCCAGAATCGGGGTTATGGTTTGTTGAACTTTGCTCCTTCAACAAAATGGTAGCTTTTTTCGTTTCTACATGTGTCTCTTTTTCCACATTGTTGGCAATAAATATCAAACAGTAATAATTGGCGGTCATTTCAAATCATCCCCAAGTCAACGAGGTTCAAGAAAGTTCTCTTATTGTTAATTGTTGGTTATACATACCTATACAAAATATACAATGCCTGGTAATCCACCACTTGAACAGGATTTAGCCAAAGCAAACAAAGACCAGAGCTATTAAAAATAGTAGCCATAAAGGTAGAAACTTATTATCCTGTTCAAAAATAGGATTATTGATTGGTGTTTGACTATCAAAATGAGATAGATGTCGCGCCAGCTACAGGTACCGATGAATACGAGCTTCATGCACATTTTACACTGTAACTCAGAATACAACTTAGGGAATTTACGGCTCATTCGTGCTGTACGGTCACATATGTTCACAAACTACATTATCCGTTGCATAATTTAGAGTGCAGGCTTCAAAAAGGAAGTGTTCGGGGACAAGAAACATAGTTGTTTTATAAATGCAGCTGGTTTGAAACATTAGTAAGTAGCTAATTAAGCTAGTAATTTTAGTCCAGTATATTATGGGGTCAATTACTTATTGCTTGTTGTTTTCTTTCTTTCTGCACACAGAAAAAGGTCTTCTTGACACTGAGGTTTCTAAATACTGTAGCAAATACGCACGTCGATTCAGAAACGGTTTATACGTTAGATTGGTATTCAAACGTGTGTATTTATCTGAATTCCGCAATTAACCCGATAATATACGGTTTAACCAATAACCACTACAGATCAAAACTGTTGGCGGTATTCTTAAGTTTGATTCGGAAGCCAACTCAAAAGGATAATTGCGCAACAACAGAAGTAACTTCTTAAATATATGTAAAACATACGTGTAAATAGTTCGGCTTTATTATTATTTGATGACGTAGACTCATTTACTATACGTGTAAATAGTTCGGGAATTACTCATAAGAACTTTATTATTCGATAACGAAGACTGATATTTGAGTTATACTTAGGAAGCATGCACTTTCTGTTTCGGGTCAATTGGGGTGTCTTGAGTGTTATTGATTTAATTAAAATACCCTTATTTCATGTTTTAATTTGTCTATCAGTTCAGGTATTGTACCAGATGAACTTAAAATTGCATGTGTCGTTCCCATTTACAAATCTGGTGATGCTACTTTATGTAACAATTATCGTCCTATATCTGTTTTACCTGTGTTTCCCAAACTTTTTGAAAGTATTATTCATAAAAGATTGTATAAATTTCTTGAATGTGTCAATTGTCAATTTGGTTTCCGAAAAAAGCTAATCTCTTACATGGCACTCATTACCGTCTATGATAAGATTTCTACAGACCTTGATAAAAGATTACATACAATGGGCATCTTGTTGGACCTCTCGAAGGCCTTCGACACGATTGATCATCACATTCTTCTTGATAAACTACATCATTATGGTATCAGAGGAAGTGCCTTCGAGTGGTTCAAGAATAACCTTACCAATAGAACTCAGTATGTTTGTTTAAATAAATGTAACTCATCATATCGTAATATAACATGTGGTGTGCCCCAGGGTTCAGTCTTAGGCCCTTTACTTTTCATCATTTTCCTAAATGACATTGCTTTTTCTTCTGATAAACTTGCTTTTGTAACCTATGCAGATGACACAAATGTTATTGTTTCGCATGCTAACCTCCCTGCTTTAATAACTATTGTTAACCAGGAATTAGATAATCTTTCTGTATGGGTTAAATCAAATAAGTTCTCGTTAAATGTAGACAAAACAAATTACATTACGTTTAAAAACAGGTATAGCAATCGTGTGTATAATGCTTTAAATATTTTTATTGATGGAGTTAAAATGTCCAGACTTTCCCATACAAAGTTCATTGGTGTTCTCTTAGACGAGTCTTTAACTTGGTCAAATCATACTTCAAATGTTGTTAATATTTTATCTAAGTATTGTGGTATCTTGTATCACCTTAAAGAAGTTCTCCCTTCCAAAACATTGTTTTCATTATACAATATTCTTGTGCTTCCCCGCCTATCTTATTGTAATTTAATTTGGGCAGATTCAAATAACACCAATCTCCACTAAATCCATCTAAAACAAAAAAGAATTATGAGAATCTGCTCGAATTCTCACTGGCTCGAGCATACCCAACCTTTATTTCAGAAGTTTAATACTTTGACTATTTATGACATCCACAAATTGACCCTTTGTTCATTTATGCACAATTATGCTTCCAATAACCTTCCTGTTAATTTTGCCGATTATTTCATTCAAAACAGGTCCTTTCACAGCTACCCCACCCGCATTTCTTCATTTTATCGGCCATATAATTTCAACACTGATTTAGCAAGAAATACAATTGAATACATGAATCCAAAACCCACCCAAGTCCATGGCAAGTGATTTTGAGAAAAAAACCTGTGTATCATTTTAATTCCTTCAGTTAGATTTACCTGGTCAATATGGTAAGTTGTACGTGCAAATGGGTGGGTTAAACTGTATTAGGTATGACGAATAGCATTTCAGGTACTTCGTGGGGTTCATTTTAAATTCTGGACTTGGGTGTTTTTTTTAATCATATACTAAGACAATAATGTTGGAATGAGATTACCACTAGTTAGATAATACAAAATAAAGCACGCAGTTATGTATAATGTTGATAAGCATTCTGCCATGTAATATAAACCACACACTTTCCTTGATTAAACCCATTTTATTTTTCAAAAGTCACTCTCCAGCAATGAATGTGTTACAAGTGGACTTTTATACATACTGGATTTCAATCAATGTGTTACAAGACTCAAATCATGGACTTGGGTTGATTCTTTCATACATGCTATTTTTCACATGCTCAATAGACATAGAGGATGAATTTGAGTTGTTCTTTCGTACATATGACAGGCCTATGTATAGCAACACTTTCCCATGCTTAACTCAATTTGGCCAAAGTATGGACTTGGGTGGCTTTTGTATTCATATATTCAATTAGAAGACAAGGTCCTCTGATTTGGAATACAATTAAACATGAGTTAAAGAATGCCAAATCACTGTATGTATTTAAAAGAAAATATAAGTCATATCTGTGTCATATTATCAGTAACTTAATTTGTTTGTTTATTGTATACCTGTAACTTATAGTAAATTTGAATTTTGCTATATGCCATCATCAATGCCTTCACTTTAGTGTCTAGTCGCACATGTCCTGTCCGGTCCTGTTCTGCACTTACCCAGTCCTGTTCCGTGTTTGTAGTTGTTATGTTTTTTATTAGTTATTACATTTCGAGCCTTGCTCTTTTTGGTCTCCCCACCAATGTTTTCTTTCATTATTTTGTTTGTATACTATTGTATGGTGAAAAAAATAAACTGAAACTGAAACTGAATAGCTGTCAATATTGGGTAAGCATGAAGACACTGCACCGTTTAGGCCATGTATCCATCGTTCTCAATAGCTGTCAATATTGGGTACACATGAAGACCCTGCACCGTTTAGGCCATGTATCCACGTTGTCAATAGCTGTCAATATTGGGTAAGCATGAAGACACTGCGCCGTTTAGGCCATGTATCCATCGTTGTCAATAGCTGTCAATATTTGGATTCAAGTGTTTAATTTAGCTTTCGTTAGAATAAAAAAAATTAAGCAAAGTTGAACACTGATGGCGCTATTTATCTTAAATCTGTTTGCATATTTACTAGGAGTAGACACTCGTATAATGGCATTAAAACATAAACATTAGTAACATATAGCAAATATTTTCAAACTACTTTTTATCATGAAATGACAGGAATAATTCATATTATTCGGCTAAATAACTTTAAAATATATGTAAATAGCGCCCTCAATTTGCACACAAATACACAGTTTACAGAATAAAAATTATCACAAAAAGGCAAAAAAATAATGAAAAATTGGATAAAAAAGAAATATAAGTTGAAATAGTAAAAAATATATATATTAGTGTGCGTGCTGTTGGTATTTGTAAATGTCTAGAATTGAGAATTATGTAATGTTTTGTTAGAAACATTAATAAATGATCACATCTAACAACCGTGTGTAATTGCAATGACATTGAGCGGCAGTTACAAAAGAAGCTGACAAAAGAAGCTGAATTTATACTAACCCCTCTCCCGTCTCGCTTTCAAGTCCCTGTAAAACAGGACCGAAATATGCTCGTCCCGACACCCTCCCCCCCCCCTAAATTGTATTGCTTCCGCTCCCACTGATATCAACTATTTAGTTCTGTTTGTTTCTTTCGGGCATTCAAATACCCAAAAGCTGAAAGTTTTTGACAGTACAGTTCTTTCAGAGACACCATGTTTATCAAAAGATGTTAAAACAATGTTGTCTAAATATTATTGTAAAACATTTGCTGTCAAACATTAATAAACACATGAACAGCGTTTTCTGAAATCTTTTTGAAAACATTATGAAAATGTTTCGAATTGTTATATAACCTTCACTAGAGACGACGTTTGAATGTTTTCTGGTAACATCTGTAAACCCTTTTAAAAAAACGTTACGAAGAATACTAACAATATTAACAAGCGTAATAGTTTCAGTGGCATAACTGGGATTGTTGTTGTTACGTTCGCCCACAATGGTTCATTACGTTAAAGAAAAATGCAGGTTTTTAAAGTTGTAATTTGGTGACTTCAATTGAAAGGACTAAAGTGCAACTTTCAAAACTGCATCTTTTTCTTATAATAAACCATTGTGACCAAACTCAACAATCATGACTATGTGTGGCATTGTAAAATGTGTGTCTAAGAAAATATGCTACCAATAACTTTAAATTGTTTTATATTTGCAAGAAACTTTTTGATTTATTATAACAAAAGCTTAGGGGATAGATTAAAACATGTAAACCTTTTGCAAAACGTGCATCTATAGATAATTGTTCTTTTCACAAACTGCTACTACGAAAACCTTGACTCTGAGTTTTCCGCTGAGTACAAAAGAGACCTGAAACGATTTGTTGGTGTTGTTATTTTCTTCTTTTTGTCACTGTTTGTGAGCAAACGAAGGCACAGGATTGAGAAGATGCGCACATTTATCTTCAACAACAAACCAGTGTTTCCGTTTGTGCCGTCGTGCGATCGATCGTGTTTAACGGTTTCCGTTGAGTAAGGTTGCCTTGTTTTTTCTTGAAACTGCATGGATACAATAATATTTTTATTCAAAGTACATTATTATATCTCAAGTATTCTACATGGTTAACCATGCTAATGATGGCTTCCGATCATGCAATAATATATCGCATATTGTGTTTATTCAAGAATTTAGAGGAGAAACATGAACATGCGTTTTTCATTGCTATGGCATTGGTATTGTAAAGACTTCACATAAGAAGTAACGCAGCCGTTGTAAATACACCAATAGCTTCATAACTAATAATAGGTTTCACAATTATGTTAAGGGGGTACTACACCCCTGGCCAATTTTGTGTCTATTTTTGCATTTTTCTCAAAAATTATTGCGCATTGGTGACAAGTAAGATATGCATATTATAGGGGCAAGGACTACAACTACTGCACCGAAAATTCAGCAACTCAAGGCAAGTAGTTATTGATTTATTGATTAAATATTGGTTTTCCCTAATTTTTGACTGTAACTCCACAACTATTGTCTGTGCTGAAATAAAATTTCCAGTGCAGTAGTTATAGTCCTTGCCCCTATAATATACATATCTTATTTGTCACCAATGCGCTATAATTTTTGAGCAAAATGCAAAATTAGGCACAAAATTGGGCAGGGGTGTAGTACCCCCTTAACATAATCAAGAAGGATACATTATTAACGCGCATTTTGATACCCCATTCGTCCAAAGTCGTTAAATCAATATTAACAACACAGCAGTGTTTTTAAAGAAAAATATCCGAATTCCTTTATTATAGTTATATATTATTTTTCCAAATGGCGTGCCAAAAATTATTTTCCCCCACCAATCCAGGTACTAACCGTTCGTTCATTTTCCTATCTCTTTTTACTTAGAGTAAAAACTAAAGACACACAATTTGTTTTATTCTGTTATGATTTAATTAGAATGTAAACTCAAAATAACTATTTTATTAGTATCTAAACTGCAAAAGAAAAGTAGTAACAAATCGATTTTTTCTGATTAAATTATAGTTTGTTATCTTTATCCTTTTCGCATATCTTTGCGTCAAAAAACTGTAAGCGGTTGTTTACTGTTTTTATTTTCTTCAAATAAGAGAGAAAAAATAAAAACATACCATCTAGACTTGTGATTTTGAATAATAAAAAAAGAAACAAACAGTTTTCCGTTTGAGGTCAAGTTGTCCGTAGGTCTAGTTATCTGATATTCCCTCATGCAGTGAAATATTTGCAGACACAATTATGTTAATTATTCATGACAAATATATTCAAATAGGCCTATCAAACTTGCATATTAAAACGGTAAAGGGAAAACAATCCTTTTCCGTTTTCCTATTTTGTATTTATAAAAATAGAAAAACGGTAAATGACTGTTTTCGCTTTTTCGTTTCATTAAGAAAATGGAAAATGACCTATTTTCTTTTTTCCTAATTCAAAATCAGAAATTATATCGTTATATTTCTGGGTTTGTTTTTTCTCTTACATTTTAAGAAAATGAAAAACAGTAACCAGTCGTTTACCGTTTTCGACACAAGAATGTGTGAAAAGAAAAACGGAAAAGCGTAATTGAAACAGAAAAAGTCGACTTATTACAGTTTTTCGTTTGCAATTTATACCAAAATAAAATTCAAGAAAAGGTTAATTTAAGTTTACATTCTAAGCATATGAATAAAAGAATAAAACAAATTGAGTCTCTTTAGTCTTTACTGTAAATAAAAAACAAATAGGAAAATGAACGAACGGTTAGTACCTGGATTCCCACCACTCGGCCTGCCAAATAATCTTTGCCACTCCCTCTTTGCACAAGACAAATAAATAATTGGGATCCTAATTTGCAAACCATAAATGCTATAATGCGGACGCAGCTAGCAGGAAAATTGGTGAAGCATTTCCATACTGTTTTCCTAAGCCTTTTAGAGCGTTTTATTTAAAAGGTTCTCCAATTGATTCCCCTCCCCCCTTTTGGCTTGCCAAAAACTGATTGCCCCCTCCCAATTTCACCCTCCCCTGGGCTCATAATTATTGTACAGCCCCTAATCAAAAGTATATAGTTATTGTTAGTTAGATGTTGTGCCCTTGTCTTATACCGAGATAATTATTAATTTTTAAGAGCTCTTGAACATAATTTTTTAGATGTGGCTCTATACCTCAAAAAATAGATTTTTCTGATATTTTGTGCAATGATGCATGTTAGGGTATTGACTACTTGTGTGACCATGGAAACGGCCAAAAACCAGATTCTGTCATTTTGGGCCAAATCGGCACTGAAATTAGTTAAAAAACATGTTATTTCAAGAGTTTGCTGCATCTAAGTCACATAATGCTGGAACATTAAATTTTTGTCTGTAAAAGGACATCTATTCATCTGATGATTAGCATATTTAAAGGTCAAAAAGTTATTCTTAAGGGTACGTGCAGAGCCCATCTGTCGGGTGTATTTTCACTTTTTCAAAAAATGTCATTTTAGCACCTAAAATATCATCATGAAAATCAACAACCCGGTGTTGCCAGGATTTTGTCCATTCTAGTGTGGATAGCGCAAGCTAGTTACTTTACATTTGAGCAAAAATCAGCTTGGGCAAATGTTACTTCTAAACACAGTGTTGCCAGAAGAAACGGCATTTCTGCAAATTTACATTTTGTCAAATTACGCCTTTTTGTCACAATTTTGTGCATTTTGATAAATAGTTTCCTTCAAGGTGATTCCAAACAACACTTTTTCGTCTATTTAAATATCTAAATACTGAAACTCAAAATTAGTGTTGCCAGAATTCTTGATAAAACACCCAATATTAGCATTTTACTGATAGTATGATTTTTGTTGTTGATGATTTGGTTAGGAAATACTTATTTCTAATTTTCATACATTGAATGTACATAGTATAGATTGTTATATGAATGTTTAAACACCAGAGCACAAAATAAGTGTTGCCAGAATTCTTGATAAAACACCCAAAATCATATATATATTTATATGTGCCACGATCGAGTCCACACACGCTAAAGTTGACAACAAAATTTGGGTTACTATCATCAATATTAATAATAATATCAAAAATATTAACATCATTATCAATAATAATCAAAAATATTAATATCAATATCAATAATAATCAAAAGTATTAACATCAACATCAACAATTATCAAAAATAATAACATTAACCTGAATTACTGTTAAAGTCATGATATTTTGTAACACGGATTACGAAGGGAGGTTGCAACACCCTCTAATTTTCAATTATAAACGTCATATACCGTTATATTTGGTAACAATGTATAGCTATAGGTTTCCTCTATCCAGTGATACCAATAAGTACAAACATTCCCCACATAATGTCGCTATGACGTCATAATGTGAGGGCAAACCCATGCAAATTTGGGAATAACAGCTATGTACAAAAGTATAGACAAAATTGATTTTCGGCTAAACATTCTACAAAAATTTGATTTTGATCGAATTTTCTCCAAAATATAAAAGGAAATGACTATTTCAACCTAACTAACAAGTAAAAAGTCAGTAGCTTATAATAATTTTACATGAGCGAAATGAAAATCATTGAAAGTGGGCCTCACCAAAGGATGGATCTACCATTAGCTTAGGTCGTTTGGGCGTAAATGCGCGCGTTTTTTACAGCGGATAAAAAATCTTAGGGGCTGGTACTTTGTAGTTCTACGGTTAATATCAATAATAATCCAAAATAAATAATATTAACATCGATATCAATAATAATAATAAAAAATATTAACATCAATATCGATAATAATAAAAAATATTCACATCAATATCAATAATAATCAAAAATATTAATACCAAGATCAATAATAATCAAAAATATTTTAATATTTTAAAATTGATATTGATATTAATATTTTTGATTATTATTGATATTGATATTAATATTTTTCATAATTATTCATATTAATCTTGATATTTTTGATTATTATTGATCTCGATATTAATGTTTGATTATTGATATTGATGTTGATATTTTTGATTATTATTGATATCGATATTAATTTGGTTGAATAGTATTGATATTGATATTACCGTAATATATTTGATTATTATTGATATTGATATTAATATTTTTGATTATTCTTGATATTGATGTTAATATTTTTGATTATTATTGATATCGATATTAATTTGTTTAATTATTATTGATATTGATATTAATATATTTGATTTACTATTGATATTGATATTAATATTTTTGATTATTCTTTATATTGATGTTAATATTTTTGATTATTATTAATTCGATATTAATTTGTTTGATTAGTATTGATATTAATATATTTGATTATTAGTGATATTGATATTAAACATTTTGATTATTATTGAATAATTTTGATTATTATTGATATCGATGTTAATATTTTTGATTATTCTTGATATTGATATTAATATTTTTGATTATTATTGATATCGATATTAATTTGTTTGATTATTATTGATATTGATATTAATACATTTGATTTACTATTGATATTGATATTAATATTTTTGATTATTCTTGATATTGATGTTAATATTTTTGATTATTATTAATTCGATATTAATTTGTTTGATTAGTATTGATATTGATATTAATATATTTGATTATTATTGATATGGATATTAAAACTTTTGATTTTTATTGGTATTGATATCACTAATTTGATTATTATTGATATCGATGTTAATATTTTTTATTATTATTGATATTGATATTAATATTTTTGATTATTATTGATATTAATATTTCTTTATTATGTTTGATATTATTGATATTGATATTGATCCAATCCACTAAGGCTTAAGTTAAAGCCATGATTTCTCTGTGTTACAAAATTTAAAATCCGTGTTACAAATTGGATTTTCCGTTTTCCACATAAAGCCCTGAAAAGTTAAAACAAACATGTTTTAAAAGTGTATTTTGTCTTACCTTTTATTGTAGTATGGCCAGAGTCTTGCAACGAAGGCCTAGAATTAATGCTAGAATGGATTGTTTAATGGTTGATTACTGCTAAATGATCACTTTCCTTTGTTTTATTTTGCAAATCAACACACAAGGTAGACATTTTGCATGGTTTTTCACTATTTTGTGGCATTTTCAAATTTCCGTGAGCAAACCCCGAAATTTTTCCGTTTTTCCGTATCACGGAGAAATCATGGCCTTAGCTTAAGTCACCAGTAACTGTATTGGCAAAATAAGGTGGCAAAATCCAATAGAAAACAAAGAACAAAATTAATACCCATACCTTGACCATAACTTTGCACTAGATAATACTAGGACTTTGGGGTTTTTAAAATTTGAAAACGCTTTTTAGGACAAGCTATTGATGATAGTAAACCAAATTTTGACGTTGTCAACTTTAGCGTGAGTGGACTGGATCGTGGCACATATAAATATATATATGATTTTGGGTGTTTTATCAAGAATTCTGGCAACAATTATTTTGTGCTCTAGTGTTTAAACATTCATATAACAATCTATACTATGTGCATTCGATGTATGAGAATTAGAAATAAGCATTTCTAACCAAAGCATCAAGAAAAAATCATATTATCAGTAAAATGCTAATATTGGGTGTTTTATCAAGAATTCTGGCAACACTAACTTTGAGTTTAGTTATTACAATATTAACAAAGATGAAAAAGTGTTTTTGGATTCACCTTGAAGGAAACTATTGTCAAAATGCACAAATATGTGACAAAAAGGCGTAATTTGACAAAATGTCAATTTGCAGAAATACCGGTTTTTCTGGCAACACTGTATTTAGAAGTAACATTTGCCCAAGCTGATTCTTACTAAAATGTAAAGTACATAGCTTGTACTATCCACACTAGAATGGACAAAATCCTGGCAACACCGGGTTATCGATTTTCATGATGATATTTTAGGTGCTAAAATGAAATTTTTGAAAAAGTGAAAATACACCTGACAAATGGGCTCTGCACGTACCCTTAAGAATAACTTATTGACCTCTAAATGTACTGATCATCAGATGAATAGATGTCCTTTCACAAGAAATTAATGTAATGTTCCAGCATTATATGGCTTAGATGCAGAGAACACTTGATAAAACATGTTTTTTAACTAATTTCAGTGCCAATTTGGCCCAAAATGACAGAATCTGGTTTTTGACCGTTTCCATGGCAACGAGCCGATTTTGGAATTTTTTTTAGTCACACAAGTAGGAACACCTCAATCAGAGACACCCTTGATTACCAGTGCACTGTAATGAACAAGATCCGTGCAAAACAGCTGTCCTACTATGGCCATGTGAAAAGAATGCCTCCATCCAGATATCCAAAATCGTATTAGAAGGAAGAATCCCAGGAAACGACCTAAAGGAAGACCCCCAATGCGCTGGATGGACAACATCAAAGCAAACTGCAGTGCAGTGGGAATCCAATCCGTAGTAGAAGCCGGTCGGATGGCAAACAACAGAGCTGAGTGGCGAAGCATAGTGGCTAGGCAGCTATCTCCAGGACCTACCTGTGTCATGGGAGGAAAGCTTTAAGTGAAGTAAGTGAAGTGAAGTAGTCAACACCCTAACATGCATCATTGCACAAAATATCAGAAAAATCTATTTTTTGAGGTATAGAGCCACATCTAAAAAATTATGTTCAAGAGCTCTTAATAACGTTAACAAATTTTGCTGTACGTATCCCTAAAAACCCCCTCTTCTACCTACAATGTAAAAAAGATGAAAGGAGGAAATAGGGAAAATGCTAATTCCCCGGGTGCTAATTTGCATAAAACATATCATAGGTATCTCCTCCAATACCTATGAACAGATATAGGCTTAAACATACAATTTGTACACGACATGCACTATAGGGATATTAAATTGAATAGCTAATTCTATATCGAACTCGAGTTGACGAGAAAAGATCATTGTGTAGTCAATACGCACCTTTAGAGTTTCTTATACCAGGTGTCGATTTGTACCTACATTCCTTACCACAAAGTAATAGATGTATTACATAGCAAGTTTTGAGGTTAATCCATCTCCTTTGTTATGCAATACGCATATGGTTTTGTAGGAAGGAATTTCGGTACAAATCAACATCCGGTAAAGAAACCCTAAAGGTGTGTATACAGGATGTCGCAATAAAAATGGGCCATGTGGTTTGGGGGACGTAACTTAAAATGTCGCAGTAAAATCAAAACTTTTTTAAAGATTTAAAAACCATGACGTTTCTTCTTTAAAATGATGCACAAAACATCAAAATCCGTTCACGCGTCACAGAGATAATTGGGATGTTACAAATATACCCATTTTTGGACCGTTCCAATGGGACAATACACATTAAACACTAATGTGCTGCATTGTAGTTTATAATGGACAAAAAGAGATGAAGTTGCTAGGCACGCATTGAAAAGAAATTAACCAATCAATTAATCTCTCAAAGAATGTTTTTCGCGCCTTTCTGTTTGGGTTAACAATATTGTTCAAACATTTCTCAAGAAACAATATAGGGCTAAGCGGTCACTTAAGTTTCATTGTCTACACATACATGACCAGAAAAACACGAAAACGGGTTCTTTCCTAAGAATGAATCTCACGAATGGCGTTAAGTGGTCCAAGAAACGCTAGTTGATGCGCGACTAGTGATTTTCAAAACATAGCCTAAACAGGATTTACCCTTTTGAGCAAAAACATCCCTATACAGACATTTGGCGCATTTTAACAACAAATAAGCAGGATTTTTTTATCTGAAAGGCAGCACCAATACCATGAATACAGGCTTTTTAAAAAGAATACACACTTTTTATGATTTCTTTATCATTTTCCAATATAATGTTTGAGTGATGGTCCTGGTGCAAATCAGTTGAGGATCGAAGCACGCTTTGCGAATTATCGGGATCAATAAGGCTGCGATCACATAGAAGTAGGCCTATACTGTATACGGTATTCGCTATACGTTTTACTCCCATTCGATCAGGCTGAGTTCACATAGTATACTTCTATGTGAACTCAGCCTGATCGAATGAGCGTAAAACGTATAGCGAATACCGTATACAGTATACTTCTATGTGATCGCAGCCTAACCAAAACCATGTAAAGCTATGTAAACATATTTTTAACCCAAAATTGAAATGTGTGAAAAACATTATTTGGGAGATTGATTGATTGGTTGGCTGATGTTTTTAACTCGTACCCGGCTAGACTGAGCGTTTACTTCATTTCTTTCTTCCATTCTAAACTACAATGCAGCACATTGTGTGTATTGCCCCATTGGAACGGTCCAAAAATGGGTCTCTTTGTAGAATGCCAATTATTTCAGTGACGCGTGAACAGATTTTGCTGATTTGCACACCATCTTAAAGACGAAACGTCATGGTTCTTGAATCTACATAAAAGTTTTGATTTTACTGCAGAAATTTTAAGTTACCTAATCTACAGGGCTTATTTTTATTGAGACACCCTGTACAATATTCAAAAGCTTACAGTACATGTGTAACGAGTAATATATAAAGTTATTTAAGGTACAATTTGACGATCTCTATCAAATCACAGACATTGCCATGTACTTCTGCAATTTGTGTAATAGGTATTTTCAATGATTATTGGACATCCTTCGAGGGAGCGATACAGTAAAACGCTCAACTACGCCACTAGACGACGCAATTAATGCCAGGGTAAGGCTGGTAATTAATTAAGCCTCGAGAGGGGAATTTGAAGCCCTCTCATCTTTATCAAATATTTTAGGTGGTATAGAATCTAAACTTGGTATTTAATTTAGCTCGCACATTATTGACACCATACTGATGTTATAAACAGCAATATTGGTATTTTGGAACCAATTGAAACAAATAATCTATAGACGAATCCAACGAGCCAAGTTATGGTCAGGATTTGGTCGGCCATCTTTGGGTCCCCGCAACACCAAAAACCCGCTTAAAAATCGATGTTACATTCTTTTGTGTTGTAAACTGGCATCATTCTTTTGTCTACTTGTAACACGGGTGATATAATGCGGTTTAAAATGCCCTCCAAGGACGCATTATTTCACATTTTAGGTGAAATTGAGTCGATGGGGACCCAACTTTGGCAGCCATTGAGGTATAGGACTGCGTGAAATTGGATTCGTCTATATCACTGATCATGATACCAATGGCTTTTGTTATTGGGAATGTAAGGCAGTAACAGCCCTGGTTGCATGCGGTAAAACACGCCTCAGTAACGAAAGCCTCAAATTGTAGGTGAACATTTGTACATGAAACATTAACAATGAAATTGATTCAAAAGATATGTAAACATTTTTATTGCTTCGTGGTTTTAATATTAAGCACTTTAACTCACGAAAAGTTTGGTGATTTTTATGACCATTGAATGTATTCATTTGACGAAAGCCACCGGGAAATTAAACAGTAGCCAATCACAATCCTCCTCTATATTCGTTCTTATCTTTTAATTTAGCACTATGGCTATACTAACACCAAAACAACATCTTCGATTCATCACAAGAAATTTCGAGGTTTTGTATCAACCTAAATCAAATGTGTATTATTTTGTAACACGCATGAGTCTCATTATGTTCTGTGTCTGTTCAAGACCATGCACTAACATTGGACATTGTGAGTGGTTTTAACACGTAAAGTTACACCCTTCCGCTTGGTAAATTATGGTTACTCTGGCCTGATCACGTTTTCCATTACTGTAGACTTTAGTAGAAACAGTTGTGTTTATTTGTTTTGTGTTTGTAGAGAGAGAGCCTTCCAATATGTCTAAACTGCTAAACATATTAATTTTGGTCGTCACTGGGTGCAAACTCTCTTTGAAATGAATTGATTTTCCTCCCGGATTTTCCTTTAGGTAGAAACATTTGCACAAGCTCCTTGTTGAATGTCGATTGACCTTTTCGGTAAATCCCATAAGCCCTTGCGAGTAGACCTGAGATGTCGTCATTTGACGTCACGCTGATGCGCACATCGTTTAGTGAACATCACTACTGCGAATTTTAAAGTCGTGAAGTTCGCAGTACCGATATGCGGCGTGACGTCTATTTGCAAAGGCTAGTGAGTCAATTTATTGGTTGCAACACCTTAAAGCAAAGCACAATCTTATTTATCTATTGATGTTTAAAAAAGAAAAGATCAGAACAAAAGAACGAGAGCAAGGAATAAACGAGTGTGATATACGTCCTTAAGGTTATTCATCGCTTCCTTTGCATTTCAGTTCAATCGGGTTGTTACAGTTGAAACCAAAACACCTCCTATAGCGGCATAT
>NW_027305946.1:0-17000 GCF_039555335.1 Amphiura filiformis | reverse complement strand
TTTATTTATTTATTTATTTATTTATTTATTTATCTATTTATTTACAATAATAAGTATGTCATTAACAAAGAGAAGAGTTCTCAATACTTTTAACAAGTAGGCCTATATAGAGCTATTATAAAATGATAGGCCTACAATTTAGTGGTTTAGTGCACTACTTCATTTATATTGGGCTACTCTGAGGCAAATGCTCAAAAGATACACTATTTATTTATTTTTCTATTAGTTATTTACATGGTATTTGAACAAAATTACTGACACACTACCTTCTTGTTAACCTATGCGTTGCTCTTTTTTTTTAAAAGTATGACTAGGGCTAATGTGAACTACAAACAAATTACCGGTAACAAATTATGAAAAAAAATCTGCATCTACACGTGTAAAAAAAATGAATTTTTAAATCACATTAACACATAGACGTTTAAGACAAGACTTAATATTTAATTTATAATCTAAAATTGTGACAACACAAATCATTCTCTCTTTTAGGACTTCTTGGTGGCTCTGAAAAGAGCCGTTTGGTTTTAAAGATGCCTGTCACATTTTACCTGGAAGTGGTGTATTTAGTGACGGCTTTGGTACCCTCGCTAACCGCGTGCTTGGCCAGTTCTCCAGGCAGGAGAAGGCGGACAGCAGTCTGCACTTCACGGCTGCTGATGGTGCGACGTCTGTTGTACTGTGCAAGGCGAGATGCTTCACCAGCAATGCGTTCAAAGATATCGTTCACAAAGCTGTTCATGATGCTCATGGCACGGCTGGAAATACCAGTGTCAGGATGAACTTGCTTCAGTACCTTGTAGATGTAGATTCCGTAGCTTTCTCGTCTACGGCGGCGACGCCTGGCAGCACGCTTTCCCTTGCGACGTGGGCTGCCAGCTCTCTTGGCTCCTTTTCCACTTCTTGTCGGACTTTTGGGAGGCATTTTACTTGTCTCAAAAGGCACAAATTTCAATTTTCAACTGAAACATAAAATCAGCAATTGCCGGCAACGCGGGTATTCTCGTTTTTATATGCTGGCACAGGGATCTTGAGCTAGATAACTTTCAACCAATCAGAGGGTCGCTCGGTTCAACTAATTTTTAATTGGACGATATCTTTATGGCTGCCGCTGGTCAGATCCATCAAAGTTTTAGTTTTTCTCCGTATATTTGGCGCGTTGTTTGCGAACCAATCAAAAATTAAATACGCAAATAATTATTTTATTGGTTGAAAGATTTATTCTTTTGACCAATCCACGTCAATCTTTTTATTCTTTAACGTTTCAGGATCCTTTTTTGAGATCCTGAAACAAATTCGGGGTATGGTATAAAACAAACTTTGTCACCGATCGATTACGTTTGCATCATCATTGCAGTGTTTTGATAAAGGTGTGAAAATGTCTGGTCGTGGTAAAGGAAAAGCAAAGAGCAAGGCTAGGAGCCGATCTAGCAGAGCTGGGTTGCAATTCCCAGTGGGTCGTGTTCACCGTTTCTTGCGGAAAGGTAACTACTCAGAGCGGGTGGGTGCCGGTGCCCCTGTTTATCTGGCTGCCGTGATGGAATATTTAACGGCAGAAATTCTGGAATTGGCAGGCAACGCAGCTCGAGACAACAAGAAGTCCAGGATCAACCCACGTCATTTGCAGCTAGCCGTTCGCAACGACGAAGAACTGAACAGGCTGCTAGGTGGAGTGACCATTGCCCAAGGAGGTGTACTACCCAACATTCAGGCTGTACTCCTTCCAAAACGTACCAAGTCCAAGTAAACCCTCTTAGTTGGATTAAACCAAACGGCTCTTTTCAGAGCCACCACATACAAAAAAGAGAAATGATTCTTATGTCAGACATGTAAAGAAGGTGAAAAGATATTGAAAATGTTGAATCTCTTTTTCTAAATACATGACGTACTCATTTTCAAAATTCTATTTTGTTCGTTGAGATTAACCATGTTTAATGGTGGCAATCATGGAACATGAACATTATTGATAGCGTTTATTATTTTCAAACATTTTTTTTGTCTGCATTTAATACTTCATTCCATTTTGTTCTTTTCAGTTCACTAAAAGTTAATTGATCATATAAATAAAACAACATGATAGGCCTACTCCCTAACTATAAACGTATACTACAATAAAATGAATAAATTTACAATAATTATAATGATCTTATGAAAATTAGAGTAGACCTTTTGGAAGTTTCAAAATTAATATTGTAGGCCTATCTAATTGTGTGTATTTTTAAACCAAAATATTAGAAAATTTTAGTTGAAAATGCGCGTCTCTCTGAAAACATGGCCTACATGTTTGCTATATTTTGTTATTTTGTATCCTCTGATTTAAATTTGAACATCGGATCATCAAATGAACATGATGAATAGGTTTTAGGACAGTGGGTCATTGCTCTTTTAGATGAATTGGTGGCTCTGAAAAGAGCCGTTGGGTTTTTTTTATGGCTGATAAAAGATCTACTTCTTTGCCGAAGTTCTCTTTGCTGCCTTCTTCTTAGGTGAAGACTTCCTCTTTGGCTTTGTCTTCCTCGCTTTCTTGGACGCAGCCTTCTTCTTTGGTGCTGCTCTCTTCTTTGGCTTAGCCGATTTCTTGGTAGCTTTCTTCTTCGGCTTCTTGGCCTTCTTCTTTGTGGCTCTCTTTGCCGCCTTGGCTGCTCGTTTTGCCTTCTTTGCTGCAGTTTTCTTCGCTCTTGATGCTGCTCTCTTGGCCTTTCTCTTTTGGACAGCTGCCTTTTTTTTTTTTTTTTCCTTGGCTCTCTTGGCTTTAGCTTGTGCAGCATCCGGACTCCTTTTACCCAGACGGAATGAACCGCTCGCTCCTTTTCCCTTGACCTGCACTAGCGTACCCTTGGCTACACCGTTGCGAATGGCGGCCTTGATGAAGGAATTCAATTTGGCTACATCGCATTTGTAATTGGCAGCGATGTATTTCTTGATTGCTGGAAGAGAAGAACCACCTCTTTCCTTCAAGCCAGCGATTGCAGCTTGCACCATGGCAGCACATGTTGGGTGTGAGCTAACTGCTTTTCTTGCCCTTTTCTTGGGCGATTTCTTTGGAGATTTTCTCGGCGAACCCATTTTGCTCTCAATATCCGTATGACTCGGTGCCAGAAACTAAAGAGCAACTTGTTTTATATTTCATACGGGATCGTAAATAGGATCCTAGCAAGTATCAAGAGGTGATTGGTTGATTATTTACCGCCGATTGACCAATGACAAAATTACTGAATTCTCATTGGTGGGAAGTTGTGAAATGCAACATGATAATGGTTACAAGGATGGCTGTGCTTTTTGTGGCATTGAACAAAAACACACACATTATTTTAATGTATTTATTTATTTATATTTATTTATTTATTTATTTATTTATTTATTTATTTATTTATTTATTTATTTATTTATTTATTTATTTATCTATTTATTTACAATAATAAAGTATGTCATTAACAAAGAGAAGAGTTCTCAATACTTTTAACAAGTAGGCCTATATAGAGCTATTATAAAATGATAGGCCTACAATTTAGTGGTTTAGTGCACTACTTCATTTATATTGGGCTACTCTGAGGCAAATGCTCAAAAGATACACTATTTATTTATTTTTCTATTAGTTATTTACATGGTATTTGAACAAAATTACTGACACACTACCTTCTTGTTAACCTATGCGTTGCTCTTTTTTTTAAAAGTATGACTAGGGCTAATGTGAACTACAAACAAATTACCGGTAACAAATTATGAAAAAAAATCTGCATCTACACGTGTAAAAAAAATGAATTTTTAAATCACATTAACACATAGACGTTTAAGACAAGACTTAATATTTAATTTATAATCTAAAATTGTGACAACACAAATCATTCTCTCTTTTAGGACTTCTTGGTGGCTCTGAAAAGAGCCGTTTGGTTTTAAAGATGCCTGTCACATTTTACCTGGAAGTGGTGTATTTAGTGACGGCTTTGGTACCCTCGCTAACCGCGTGCTTGGCCAGTTCTCCAGGCAGGAGAAGGCGGACAGCAGTCTGCACTTCACGGCTGCTGATGGTGCGACGTCTGTTGTACTGTGCAAGGCGAGATGCTTCACCAGCAATGCGTTCAAAGATATCGTTCACAAAGCTGTTCATGATGCTCATGGCACGGCTGGAAATACCAGTGTCAGGATGAACTTGCTTCAGTACCTTGTAGATGTAGATTCCGTAGCTTTCTCGTCTACGGCGGCGACGCCTGGCAGCACGCTTTCCCTTGCGACGTGGGCTGCCAGCTCTCTTGGCTCCTTTTCCACTTCTTGTCGGACTTTTGGGAGGCATTTTACTTGTCTCAAAAGGCACAAATTTCAATTTTCAACTGAAACATAAAATCAGCAATTGCCGGCAACGCGGGTATTCTCGTTTTTATATGCTGGCACAGGGATCTTGAGCTAGATAACTTTCAACCAATCAGAGGGTCGCTCGGTTCAACTAAATTTTTGATTGGACGATATCTTTATGGCTGCCGCTGGTCAGATCCATCAAAGTTTTTAGTTTTTCTCCGTATATTTGGCGCGTTGTTTGCGAACCAATCAAAAAATTAAATACGCAAATAATTATTTTATTGGTTGAAAGATTTATTCTTTTGACCAATCCACGTCAATCTTTTTTATTCTTTAACGTTTCAGGATCCTTTTTGAGATCCTGAAACAAATTCGGGTATGGTATAAAACAAACTTTGTCACCGATCGATTACGTTTGCATCATCATTGCAGTGTTTTGATAAAGGTGTGAAAATGTCTGGTCGTGGTAAAGGAAAAGCAAAGAGCAAGGCTAGGAGCCGATCTAGCAGAGCTGGGTTGCAATTCCCAGTGGGTCGTGTTCACCGTTTCTTGCGGAAAGGTAACTACTCAGAGCGGGTGGGTGCCGGTGCCCCTGTTTATCTGGCTGCCGTGATGGAATATTTAACGGCAGAAATTCTGGAATTGGCAGGCAACGCAGCTCGAGACAACAAGAAGTCCAGGATCAACCCACGTCATTTGCAGCTAGCCGTTCGCAACGACGAAGAACTGAACAGGCTGCTAGGTGGAGTGACCATTGCCCAAGGAGGTGTACTACCCAACATTCAGGCTGTACTCCTTCCAAAACGTACCAAGTCCAAGTAAACCCTCTTAGTTGGATTAAACCAAACGGCTCTTTTCAGAGCCACCACATACAAAAAAAAGAGAAATGATTCTTATGTCAGACATGTAAAGAAGGTGAAAAGATATTGAAAATGTTGAATCTCTTTTTTTTAAATACATGACGTACTCATTTTCAAAATTCTATTTTGTTCGTTGAGATTAACCATGTTTAATGGTGGCAATCATGGAACATGAACATTATTGATAGCGTTTATTATTTTCAAACATTTTTTGTCTGCATTTAATACTTCATTCCATTTTGTTCTTTTCAGTTCACTAAAAGTTAATTGATCATATAAATAAAACAACATGATAGGCCTACTCCCTAACTATAAACGTATACTACAATAAAATGAATAAATTTACAATAATTATAATGATCTTATGAAAATTAGAGTAGACCTTTTGGAAGTTTCAAAATTAATATTGTAGGCCTATCTAATTGTGTGTATTTTTAAACCAAAATATTAGAAAATTTTAGTTGAAAATGCGCGTCTCTCTGAAAACATGGCCTACATGTTTGCTATATTTTGTTATTTTGTATCCTCTGATTTAAATTTGAACATCGGATCATCAAATGAACATGATGAATAGGTTTTAGGACAGTGGGTCATTGCTCTTTTAGATGAATTGGTGGCTCTGAAAAGAGCCGTTGGGTTTTTTTTATGGCTGATAAAAGATCTACTTCTTTGCCGAAGTTCTCTTTGCTGCCTTCTTCTTAGGTGAAGACTTCCTCTTTGGCTTTGTCTTCCTCGCTTTCTTGGACGCAGCCTTCTTCTTTGGTGCTGCTCTCTTCTTTGGCTTAGCCGATTTCTTGGTAGCTTTCTTCTTCGGCTTCTTGGCCTTCTTCTTTGTGGCTCTCTTTGCCGCCTTGGCTGCTCGTTTTGCCTTCTTTGCTGCAGTTTTCTTCGCTCTTGATGCTGCTCTCTTGGCCCTTCTCTTTTGGACAGCTGCCTTTTTGCGTTGTGCTGCCTTGGCTCTCTTGGCTTTAGCTTGTGCAGCATCCGGACTCCTTTTACCCAGACGGAATGAACCGCTCGCTCCTTTTCCCTTGACCTGCACTAGCGTACCCTTGGCTACACCGTTGCGAATGGCGGCCTTGATGAAGGAATTCAATTTGGCTACATCGCATTTGTAATTGGCAGCGATGTATTTCTTGATTGCTGGAAGAGAAGAACCACCTCTTTCCTTCAAGCCAGCGATTGCAGCTTGCACCATGGCAGCACATGTTGGGTGTGAGCTAACTGCTTTTCTTGCCCTTTTCTTGGGCGATTTCTTTGGAGATTTTCTCGGCGAACCCATTTTGCTCTCAATATCCGTATGACTCGGTGCCAGAAACTAAAGAGCAACTTGTTTTATATTTCATACGGGATCGTAAATAGGATCCTAGCAAGTATCAAGAGGTGATTGGTTGATTATTTACCGCCGATTGACCAATGACAAAATTACTGAATTCTCATTGGTGGGAAGTTGTGAAATGCAACATGATAATGGTTACAAGGATGGCTGTGCTTTTTGTGGCATTGAACAAAAAACACACACATTATTTTAATGTATTTATTTATTTATTTATTTATTTATTTATTTATTTATTTATTTATTTATTTATTTATTTATTTATTTATTTATTTATCTATTTATTTACAATAATAAAGTATGTCATTAACAAAGAGAAGAGTTCTCAATACTTTTTTAACAAGTAGGCCTATATAGAGCTATTATAAAATGATAGGCCTACAATTTAGTGGTTTAGTGCACTACTTCATTTATATTGGGCTACTCTGAGGCAAATGCTCAAAAGATACACTATTTATTTATTTTTCTATTAGTTATTTACATGGTATTTGAACAAAATTACTGACACACTACCTTCTTGTTAACCTATGCGTTGCTCTTTTTTTTTAAAAGTATGACTAGGGCTAATGTGTACTACAAACAAATTACCGGTAACAAATTATGAAAAAAATCTGCATCTACACGTGTAAAAAAAATGAATTTTTTTATCATATTAACACATAGACGTTTAAGACAAGACTTAATATTTAATTTATAATCTAAAATTGTGACAACACAAATCATTCTCTCTTTTAGGACTTCTTGGTGGCTCTGAAAAGAGCCGTTTGGTTTTAAAGATGCCTGTCACATTTTACCTGGAAGTGGTGTATTTAGTGACGGCTTTGGTACCCTCGCTAACCGCGTGCTTGGCCAGTTCTCCAGGCAGGAGAAGGCGGACAGCAGTCTGCACTTCACGGCTGCTGATGGTGCGACGTCTGTTGTACTGTGCAAGGCGAGATGCTTCACCAGCAATGCGTTCAAAGATATCGTTCACAAAGCTGTTCATGATGCTCATGGCACGGCTGGAAATACCAGTGTCAGGATGAACTTGCTTCAGTACCTTGTAGATGTAGATTCCGTAGCTTTCTCGTCTACGGCGGCGACGCCTGGCAGCACGCTTTCCCTTGCGACGTGGGCTGCCAGCTCTCTTGGCTCCTTTTCCACTTCTTGTCGGACTTTTGGGAGGCATTTTACTTGTCTCAAAAGGCACAAATTTCAATTTTCAACTGAAACATAAAATCAGCAATTGCCGGCAACGCGGGTATTCTCGTTTTTATATGCTGGCACAGGGATCTTGAGCTAGATAACTTTCAACCAATCAGAGGGTCGCTCGGTTCAACTAATTTTTTTTTTGGACGATATCTTTATGGCTGCCGCTGGTCAGATCCATCAAAGTTTTTAGTTTTCTCCGTATATTTGGCGCGTTGTTTGCGAACCAATCAAAAAATTAAATACGCAAATAATTATTTTATTGGTTGAAAGATTTATTCTTTTGACCAATCCACGTCAATCTTTTTATTCTTTAACGTTTCAGGATCCTTTTTTGAGATCCTGAAACAAATTCGGGGTATGGTATAAAACAAACTTTGTCACCGATCGATTACGTTTGCATCATCATTGCAGTGTTTTGATAAAGGTGTGAAAATGTCTGGTCGTGGTAAAGGAAAAGCAAAGAGCAAGGCTAGGAGCCGATCTAGCAGAGCTGGGTTGCAATTCCCAGTGGGTCGTGTTCACCGTTTCTTGCGGAAAGGTAACTACTCAGAGCGGGTGGGTGCCGGTGCCCCTGTTTATCTGGCTGCCGTGATGGAATATTTAACGGCAGAAATTCTGGAATTGGCAGGCAACGCAGCTCGAGACAACAAGAAGTCCAGGATCAACCCACGTCATTTGCAGCTAGCCGTTCGCAACGACGAAGAACTGAACAGGCTGCTAGGTGGAGTGACCATTGCCCAAGGAGGTGTACTACCCAACATTCAGGCTGTACTCCTTCCAAAACGTACCAAGTCCAAGTAAACCCTCTTAGTTGGATTAAACCAAACGGCTCTTTTCAGAGCCACCACATACAAAAAAGAGAAATGATTCTTATGTCAGACATGTAAAGAAGGTGAAAAGATATTGAAAATGTTGAATCTCTTTTTTCTAAATACATGACGTACTCATTTTCAAAATTCTATTTTGTTCGTTGAGATTAACCATGTTTAATGGTGGCAATCATGGAACATGAACATTATTGATAGCGTTTATTATTTTCAAACATTTTTTTGTCTGCATTTAATACTTCATTCCATTTTGTTCTTTTCAGTTCACTAAAAGTTAATTGATCATATAAATAAAACAACATGATAGGCCTACTCCCTAACTATAAACGTATACTACAATAAAATGAATAAATTTACAATAATTATAATGATCTTATGAAAATTAGAGTAGACCTTTTGGAAGTTTCAAAATTAATATTGTAGGCCTATCTAATTGTGTGTATTTTTAAACCAAAATATTAGAAAATTTTAGTTGAAAATGCGCGTCTCTCTGAAAACATGGCCTACATGTTTGCTATATTTTGTTATTTTGTATCCTCTGATTTAAATTTGAACATCGGATCATCAAATGAACATGATGAATAGGTTTTAGGACAGTGGGTCATTGCTCTTTTAGATGAATTGGTGGCTCTGAAAAGAGCCGTTGGGTTTTTTTTATGGCTGATAAAAGATCTACTTCTTTGCCGAAGTTCTCTTTGCTGCCTTCTTCTTAGGTGAAGACTTCCTCTTTGGCTTTGTCTTCCTCGCTTTCTTGGACGCAGCCTTCTTCTTTGGTGCTGCTCTCTTCTTTGGCTTAGCCGATTTCTTGGTAGCTTTCTTCTTCGGCTTCTTGGCCTTCTTCTTTGTGGCTCTCTTTGCCGCCTTGGCTGCTCGTTTTGCCTTCTTTGCTGCAGTTTTCTTCGCTCTTGATGCTGCTCTCTTGGCCTTTCTCTTTTGGACAGCTGCCTTTTTGCGTTGTGCTGCCTTGGCTCTCTTGGCTTTAGCTTGTGCAGCATCCGGACTCCTTTTACCCAGACGGAATGAACCGCTCGCTCCTTTTCCCTTGACCTGCACTAGCGTACCCTTGGCTACACCGTTGCGAATGGCGGCCTTGATGAAGGAATTCAATTTGGCTACATCGCATTTGTAATTGGCAGCGATGTATTTCTTGATTGCTGGAAGAGAAGAACCACCTCTTTCCTTCAAGCCAGCGATTGCAGCTTGCACCATGGCAGCACATGTTGGGTGTGAGCTAACTGCTTTTCTTGCCCTTTTCTTGGGCGATTTCTTTGGAGATTTTCTCGGCGAACCCATTTTGCTCTCAATATCCGTATGACTCGGTGCCAGAAACTAAAGAGCAACTTGTTTTATATTTCATACGGGATCGTAAATAGGATCCTAGCAAGTATCAAGAGGTGATTGGTTGATTATTTACCGCCGATTGACCAATGACAAAATTACTGAATTCTCATTGGTGGGAAGTTGTGAAATGCAACATGATAATGGTTACAAGGATGGCTGTGCTTTTGTGGCATTGAACAAAAAAACACACACATTATTTTAATGTATTTATTTATTTATTATTTATTTATTTATTTATTTATTTATTTATTTATTTATTTATTTATTTATTTATTTATTTATTTATTTATTTATTTATTTATATTTATTTATCTATTTATTTACAATAATAAAGTATGTCATTAACAAAGAGAAGAGTTCTCAATACTTTTAACAAGTAGGCCTATATAGAGCTATTATAAAATGATAGGCCTACAATTTAGTGGTTTAGTGCACTACTTCATTTATATTGGGCTACTCTGAGGCAAATGCTCAAAAGATACACTATTTATTTATTTTTCTATTAGTTATTTACATGGTATTTGAACAAAATTACTGACACACTACCTTCTTGTTAACCTATGCGTTGCTTTTTTTTAAAAGTATGACTAGGGCTAATGTGAACTACAAACAAATTACCGGTAACAAATTATGAAAAAAATCTGCATCTACACGTGTAAAAAAATGAATTTTTAAATCACATTAACACATAGACGTTTAAGACAAGACTTAATATTTAATTTATAATCTAAAATTGTGACAACACAAATCATTCTCTCTTTTAGGACTTCTTGGTGGCTCTGAAAAGAGCCGTTTGGTTTTAAAGATGCCTGTCACATTTTACCTGGAAGTGGTGTATTTAGTGACGGCTTTGGTACCCTCGCTAACCGCGTGCTTGGCCAGTTCTCCAGGCAGGAGAAGGCGGACAGCAGTCTGCACTTCACGGCTGCTGATGGTGCGACGTCTGTTGTACTGTGCAAGGCGAGATGCTTCACCAGCAATGCGTTCAAAGATATCGTTCACAAAGCTGTTCATGATGCTCATGGCACGGCTGGAAATACCAGTGTCAGGATGAACTTGCTTCAGTACCTTGTAGATGTAGATTCCGTAGCTTTCTCGTCTACGGCGGCGACGCCTGGCAGCACGCTTTCCCTTGCGACGTGGGCTGCCAGCTCTCTTGGCTCCTTTTCCACTTCTTGTCGGACTTTTGGGAGGCATTTTACTTGTCTCAAAAGGCACAAATTTCAATTTTCAACTGAAACATAAAATCAGCAATTGCCGGCAACGCGGGTATTCTCGTTTTTATATGCTGGCACAGGGATCTTGAGCTAGATAACTTTCAACCAATCAGAGGGTCGCTCGGTTCAACTAATTTTTTGATTGGACGATATCTTTATGGCTGCCGCTGGTCAGATCCATCAAAGTTTTAGTTTTTCTCCGTATATTTGGCGCGTTGTTTGCGAACCAATCAAAAATTAAATACGCAAATAATTATTTTATTGGTTGAAAGATTTATTCTTTTGACCAATCCACGTCAATCTTTTTATTCTTTAACGTTTCAGGATCCTTTTTTGAGATCCTGAAACAAATTCGAGGTATGGTATAAAACAAACTTTGTCACCGATCGATTACGTTTGCATCATCATTGCAGTGTTTTGATAAAGGTGTGAAAATGTCTGGTCGTGGTAAAGGAAAAGCAAAGAGCAAGGCTAGGAGCCGATCTAGCAGAGCTGGGTTGCAATTCCCAGGGGGTCGTGTTCACCGGTTCTTGCGGAAAGGTAACTACTCAGAGCGGGTGGGTGCCGGTGCCCCTGTTTATCTGGCTGCCGTGATGGAATATTTAACGGCAGAAATTCTGGAATTGGCAGGCAACGCAGCTCGAGACAACAAGAAGTCCAGGATCAACCCACGTCATTTGCAGCTAGCCGTTCGCAACGACGAAGAACTGAACAGGCTGCTAGGTGGAGTGACCATTGCCCAAGGAGGTGTACTACCCAACATTCAGGCTGTACTCCTTCCAAAACGTACCAAGTCCAAGTAAACCCTCTTAGTTGGATTAAACCAAACGGCTCTTTTCAGAGCCACCACATACAAAAAAGAGAAATGATTCTTATGTCAGACATGTAAAGAAGGTGAAAAGATATTGAAAATGTTGAATCTCTTTTTTCTAAATACATGACGTACTCATTTTCAAAATTCTATTTTGTTCGTTGAGATTAACCATGTTTAATGGTGGCAATCATGGAACATGAACATTATTGATAGCGTTTATTATTTTCAAACATTTTTTTGTCTGCATTTAATACTTCATTCCATTTTGTTCTTTTCAGTTCACTAAAAGTTAATTGATCATATAAATAAAACAACATGATAGGCCTACTCCCTAACTATAAACGTATACTACAATAAAATGAATAAATTTACAATAATTATAATGATCTTATGAAAATTAGAGTAGACCTTTTGGAAGTTTCAAAATTAATATTGTAGGCCTATCTAATTGTGTGTATTTTTAAACCAAAATATTAGAAAATTTTAGTTGAAAATGCGCGTCTCTCTGAAAACATGGCCTACATGTTTGCTATATTTTGTTATTTTGTATCCTCTGATTTAAATTTGAACATCGGATCATCAAATGAACATGATGAATAGGTTTTAGGACAGTGGGTCATTGCTCTTTTAGATGAATTGGTGGCTCTGAAAAGAGCCGTTGGTTTTTTTTTATGGCTGATAAAAGATCTACTTCTTTGCCGAAGTTCTCTTTGCTGCTGCCTTCTTCTTAGGTGAAGACTTCCTCTTTGGCTTTGTCTTCCTCGCTTTCTTGGACGCAGCCTTCTTCTTTGGTGCTGCTCTCTTCTTTGGCTTAGCCGATTTCTTGGTAGCTTTCTTCTTCGGCTTCTTGGCCTTCTTCTTTGTGGCTCTCTTTGCCGCCTTGGCTGCTCGTTTTGCCTTCTTTGCTGCAGTTTTCTTCGCTCTTGATGCTGCTCTCTTGGCCTTTCTCTTTTGGACAGCTGCCTTTTTGCGTTGTGCTGCCTTGGCTCTCTTGGCTTTAGCTTGTGCAGCATCCGGACTCCTTTTACCCAGACGGAATGAACCGCTCGCTCCTTTTCCCTTGACCTGCACTAGCGTACCCTTGGCTACACCGTTGCGAATGGCGGCCTTGATGAAGGAATTCAATTTGGCTACATCGCATTTGTAATTGGCAGCGATGTATTTCTTGATTGCTGGAAGAGAAGAACCACCTCTTTCCTTCAAGCCAGCGATTGCAGCTTGCACCATGGCAGCACATGTTGGGTGTGAGCTAACTGCTTTTCTTGCCCTTTTCTTGGGCGATTTCTTTGGAGATTTTCTCGGCGAACCCATTTTGCTCTCAATATCCGTATGACTCGGTGCCAGAAACTAAAGAGCAACTTGTTTTATATTTCATACGGGATCGTAAATAGGATCCTAGCAAGTATCAAGAGGTGATTGGTTGATTATTTACCGCCGATTGACCAATGACAAAATTACTGAATTCTCATTGGTGGGAAGTTGTGAAATGCAACATGATAATGGTTACAAGGATGGCTGTGCTTTTTGTGGCATTGAACAAAAAAACACACATTATTTTAATGTATTTATTTATTTATTTATTTATTTATTTATTTATTTATTTATTTATTTATTTATTTATTTATTTATTTATTTATTTATTTATTTATTTATCTATTTATTTACAATAATAAAGTATGTCATTAACAAAGAGAAGAGTTCTCAATACTTTTAACAAGTAGGCCTATATAGAGCTATTATAAAATGATAGGCCTACAATTTAGTGGTTTAGTGCACTACTTCATTTATATTGGGCTACTCTGAGGCAAATGCTCAAAAGATACACTATTTATTTATTTTTCTATTAGTTATTTACATGGTATTTGAACAAAATTACTGACACACTACCTTCTTGTTAACCTATGCGTTGCTCTTTTTTTAAAAGTATGACTAGGGCTAATGTGAACTACAAACAAATTACCGGTAACAAATTATGAAAAAAAATCTGCATCTACACGTGTAAAAAAAAATGAATTTTTAAATCACATTAACACATAGACGTTTAAGACAAGACTTAATATTTAATTTATAATCTAAAATTGTGACAACACAAATCATTCTCTCTTTTAGGACTTCTTGGTGGCTCTGAAAAGAGCCGTTTGGTTTTAAAGATGCCTGTCACATTTTACCTGGAAGTGGTGTATTTAGTGACGGCTTTGGTACCCTCGCTAACCGCGTGCTTGGCCAGTTCTCCAGGCAGGAGAAGGCGGACAGCAGTCTGCACTTCACGGCTGCTGATGGTGCGACGTCTGTTGTACTGTGCAAGGCGAGATGCTTCACCAGCAATGCGTTCAAAGATATCGTTCACAAAGCTGTTCATGATGCTCATGGCACGGCTGGAAATACCAGTGTCAGGATGAACTTGCTTCAGTACCTTGTAGATGTAGATTCCGTAGCTTTCTCGTCTACGGCGGCGACGCCTGGCAGCACGCTTTCCCTTGCGACGTGGGCTGCCAGCTCTCTTGGCTCCTTTTCCACTTCTTGTCGGACTTTTGGGAGGCATTTTACTTGTCTCAAAAGGCACAAATTTCAATTTTCAACTGAAACATAAAATCAGCAATTGCCGGCAACGCGGGTATTCTCGTTTTTATATGCTGGCACAGGGATCTTGAGCTAGATAACTTTCAACCAATCAGAGGGTCGCTCGGTTCAACTAATTTTTGATTGGACGATATCTTTATGGCTGCCGCTGGTCAGATCCATCAAAGTTTTTAGTTTTTCTCCGTATATTTGGCGCGTTGTTTGCGAACCAATCAAAAAATTAAATACGCAAATAATTATTTTATTGGTTGAAAGATTTATTCTTTTGACCAATCCACGTCAATCTTTTTATTCTTTAACGTTTCAGGATCCTTTTTGAGATCCTGAAACAAATTCGAGGTATGGTATAAAACAAACTTTGTCACCGATCGATTACGTTTGCATCATCATTGCAGTGTTTTGATAAAGGTGTGAAAATGTCTGGTCGTGGTAAAGGAAAAGCAAAGAGCAAGGCTAGGAGCCGATCTAGCAGAGCTGGGTTGCAATTCCCAGTGGGTCGTGTTCACCGTTTCTTGCGGAAAGGTAACTACTCAGAGCGGGTGGGTGCCGGTGCCCCTGTTTATCTGGCTGCCGTGATGGAATATTTAACGGCAGAAATTCTGGAATTGGCAGGCAACGCAGCTCGAGACAACAAGAAGTCCAGGATCAACCCACGTCATTTGCAGCTAGCCGTTCGCAACGACGAAGAACTGAACAGGCTGCTAGGTGGAGTGACCATTGCCCAAGGAGGTGTACTACCCAACATTCAGGCTGTACTCCTTCCAAAACGTACCAAGTCCAAGTAAACCCTCTTAGTTGGATTAAACCAAACGGCTCTTTTCAGAGCCACCACATACAAAAAAGAGAAATGATTCTTATGTCAGACATGTAAAGAAGGTGAAAAGATATTGAAAATGTTGAATCTCTTTTTCTTAATACATGACGTACTCATTTTCAAAATTCTATTTTGTTCGTTGAGATTAACCATGTTTAATGGTGGCAATCATGGAACATGAACATTATTGATAGTGTTTATTATTTTCAAACATTTTTTGTCTGCATTTAATACTTCATTCCATTTTGTTCTTTTCAGTTCACTAAAAGTTAATTGATCATATAAATAAAACAACATGATAGGCCTACTCCTAACTATAAACGTATACTACAATAAAATGAATAAATTTACAATAATTATAATGATCTTATGAAAATTAGAGTAGACCTTTTGGAAGTTTCAAAATTAATATTGTAGGCCTATCTAATTGTGTGTATTTTTAAACCAAAATATTAGAAAATTTTAGTTGAAAATGCGCGTCTCTCTGAAAACATGGCCTACATGTTTGCTATATTTTGTTATTTTGTATCCTCTGATTTAAATTTGAACATCGGATCATCAAATGAACATGATGAATAGGTTTTAGGACAGTGGGTCATTGCTCTTTTAGATGAATTGGTGGCTCTGAAAAGAGCCGTTGGGTTTTTTTTATGGCTGATAAAAGATCTACTTCTTTGCCGAAGTTCTCTTTGCTGCCTTCTTCTTAGGTGAAGACTTCCTCTTTGGCTTTGTCTTCCTCGCTTTCTTGGACGCAGCCTTCTTCTTTGGTGCTGCTCTCTTCTTTGGCTTAGCCGATTTCTTGGTAGCTTTCTTCTTCGGCTTCTTGGCCTTCTTCTTTGTGGCTCTCTTTGCCGCCTTGGCTGCTCGTTTTGCCTTCTTTGCTGCAGTTTTCTTCGCTCTTGATGCTGCTCTCTTGGCCTTTCTCTTTTGGACAGCTGCCTTTTTGCGTTGTGCTGCCTTGGCTCTCTTGGCTTTAGCTTGTGCAGCATCCGGACTCCTTTTACCCAGACGGAATGAACCGCTCGCTCCTTTTCCCTTGACCTGCACTAGCGTACCCTTGGCTACACCGTTGCGAATGGCGGCCTTGATGAAGGAATTCAATTTGGCTACATCGCATTTGTAATTGGCAGCGATGTATTTCTTGATTGCTGGAAGAGAAGAACCACCTCTTTCCTTCAAGCCAGCGATTGCAGCTTGCACCATGGCAGCACATGTTGGGTGTGAGCTAACTGCTTTTCTTGCCCTTTTCTTGGGCGATTTCTTTGGAGATTTTCTCGGCGAACCCATTTTGCTCTCAATATCCGTATGACTCGGTGCCAGAAACTAAACAACTTGTTTTATATTTCATACGGGATCGTAAATAGGATCCTAGCAAGTATCAAGAGGTGATTGGTTGATTATTTACCGCCGATTGACCAATGACAAAATTACTGAATTCTCATTGGTGGGAAGTTGTGAAATGCAACATGATAATGGTTACAAGGATGGCTGTGCTTTTTGTGGCATTGAACAAAAAACACACACATTATTTTAATGTATTTATTTATTTATTTATTTATTTATTTATTTATTTATTTATTTATTTATTTATTTATTTACTTATTTATTTATTTATTTATTTATCTATTTATTTACAATAATAAAGTATGTCATTAACAAAGAGAAGAGTTCTCAATACTTTTAACAAGTAGGCCTATATAGAGCTATTATAAAATGATAGGCCTACAATT
>NW_027305945.1:0-17000 GCF_039555335.1 Amphiura filiformis | reverse complement strand
AAATCGTTTCCTGTTCTCATACTCAGAGCGACGCCGCCACGTGGTTGACTTGAATTCAACTCCTGGAGAGTGATCCATATATCGGTTTGCCGCTGGTCACTGCTATAGCGTTTCTGGTGCGACTGCGCAATGAAGCAAAATCGTCATCAGAGCGGCAGGAAAGTATGAAACCAGCATTATACTTTCTGGATATGCTATATTACACCAATACAAAAAATATTTCTGCAGACAGAAGTATGATTTTGATTTCAAATGACGTTGAAGTAAGATATAATGATTGAATATATTGACATCATTAATTAACGTTATTGGATACTTTTAATTCGAGCATTGGCATTTTCTTTACAGATTAAGAACCAATACCCAAATGTGGGTTCTACCTTCAAGTAAGGACTCACGAAATAATGTAGTAGAAAATCATATATATAGTCCGTGGCAGAAACAATTAGATATAGGCAGAAATTGTTACTAATCCATCACTTAAAAGTGTTACAATAAACCCCAAAAGATAACTATATAACGGGTCTCACTCTAACATCTTTAGTAGAGGATGAAACACTCTAATATCTTTATATAGGTTGGTAGTATTACTATATTATACTATTACATTTTTCCCTGTTCCACTGTTCCACTTGGGACACTCTCACTCTAATATCTTTATATAGGTTGGTACTGGTATTATGGTATTACTATATTATACTATTAGATTTTTCCCTGTTCCACTGTTCCACTTGGGGCACTTCTCACTCTAATATCTTTATATAGGTTGGTACTGGTATTACTATATTATACTATTACATTTTTCCCTGTTCCACTGTTCCACTTGGGGCACTTCTCACTCTAATATCTTTATATAGGTTGGTACTGGTATTACTATATTATACTATTACATTTTTCCCTGTTCCACTGTTCCACTTGGGCCACTTCTAACTCTAATATCTTTATATAGGTTGGTACTGGTATTACTATATTATACTATTACATTTTTCCCTGTTCCACTGTTCCACTTGGGACACTCTCACTCTAATATCTTTATATAGGTTGGTACTGGTATTATGGTATTACTATATTATACTATTAGATTTTTCCCTGTTCCACTGTTCCACTTGGGGCACTTCTCACTCTATTATCTTTATATACGTTGGTACTGGTATTACTATGTTATACTATTACATTTTTCCCTGTTCCACTGTTCCACTTGGGACACTCTCACTCTAATATCTTTATATAGGTTGGTACTGGTATTATGGTATTACTATATTATACTATTAGATTTTTCCCTGTTCCACTGTTCCACTTGGGGCACTTCTCACTCTAATATCTTTATATAGGTTGGTATTATGGTATTACTATATTATACTATTAGATTTTTCCCTGTTCCACTGTTCCACTTGGGGCACTTCTCACTCTATTATCTTTATATACGTTGGTACTGGTATTACTATGTTATACTATTACATTTTCCCTGTTGCACGGTTCCACTTGGGACACTCTCACTCTAATATCTTTATATAGGTTGGTACTGGTATTATGGTATTACTATATTATACTATTAGATTTTTCCCTGTTCCACTGTTCCACTTGGGGCACTTCTCACTCTAATATCTTTATATAGGTTGGTACTGGTATTACTATATTATACTATTACATTTTTCCCTGTTCCACTGTTCCACTTGGGGCACTTCTCACTCTATTATCTTTATATACGTTGGTACTGGTATTACTATATTATACTATTACATTTTTCCCTGTTCCACTGTTCCACTTGGGACACTCTCACTCTAATATCTTTATATAGGTTGGTACTGGTATTATGGTATTACTATATTATACTATTAGATTTTTCCCTGTTCCACTGTTCCACTTGGGGCACTTCTCACTCTAATATCTTTATATAGGTTGGTACTGGTATTACTATATTATACTATTACATTTTTCCCTGTTCCACTGTTCCACTTGGGGCACTTCTCACTCTAATATCTTTATATAGGTTGGTACTGGTATTACTATATTATACTATTACATTTTTCCCTGTTCCACTGTTCCACTTGGGCCACTTCTCACTCTAATATCTTTATATAGGTTGGTACTGGTATTACTATATTATACTATTACATTTTTCCCTGTTCCACTGTTCCACTTGGGCCACTTCTCACTCTAATATCTTTATATAGGTTGGTACTGGTATTACTATATTATACTATTACATTTTTCCCTGTTCCACTGTTCCACTTGGGACACTCTCACTCTAATATCTTTATATAGGTTGGTACTGGTATTATGGTATTACTATATTATACTATTAGATTTTCCCTGTTCCACTGTTCCACTTGGGGCACTTCTCACTCTATTATCTTTATATACGTTGGTACTGGTATTACTATGTTATACTATTACATTTTTCCCTGTTCCACTGTTCCACTTGGGACACTCTCACTCTAATATCTTTATATAGGTTGGTACTGGTATTATGGTATTACTATATTATACTATTAGATTTTTCCCTGTTCCACTGTTCCACTTGGGGCACTTCTCACTCTAATATCTTTCTATAGGTTGGTACTGGTATTACTATATTATACTATTACATTTTTCCCTGTTCCACTGTTCCACTTGGGGCACTTCTCACTCTATTATCTTTATATACGTTGGTACTGGTATTACTATATTATACTATTACATTTTTCCCTGTTCCACTGTTCCACTTGGGACACTCTCACTCTAATATCTTTATATAGGTTGGTACTGGTATTATGGTATTACTATATTATACTATTAGATTTTTCCCTGTTCCACTGTTCCACTTGGGGCACTTCTCACTCTAATATCTTTATATAGGTTGGTACTGGTATTACTATATTATACTATTACATTTTTCCCTGTTCCACTGTTCCACTTGGGGCACTTCTCACTCTAATATCTTTATATAGGTTGGTACTGGTATTACTATATTATACTATTACATTTTTCCCTGTTCCACTGTTCCACTTGGGCCACTTCTCACTCTAATATTTTTATATAGGTTGGTACTGGTATTACTATATTATACTATTACATTTTTCCCTGTTCCACTGTTCCACTTGGGCCACTTCTCACTCTAATATCTTTATATAGGTTGGTACTGGTATTACTATATTATACTATTACATTTTTTCCTGTTCCACTGTTCCACTTGGGACACTCTCACTCTAATATCTTTATATAGGTTGGTACTGGTATTATGGTATTACTATATTATACTATTAGATTTTTCCCTGTTCCACTGTTCCACTTGGGGCACTTCTCACTCTAATATCTTTATATAGGTTGGTACTGGTATTACTATATTATACTATTACATTTTTCCCTGTTCCACTGTTCCACTTGGGCCACTTCTCACTCTAATATCTTTATATAGGTTGGTACTGGTATTACTATATTATACTATTACATTTTTTCCTGTTCCACTGTTCCACTTGGGACACTCTCACTCTAATATCTTTATATAGGTTGGTACTGGTATTATGGTATTACTATATTATACTATTAGATTTTTCCCTGTTCCACTGTTCCACTTGGGGCACTTCTCACTCTAATATCTTTATATAGGTTGGTACTGGTATTACTATATTATACTATTACATTTTTTTCCACTGTTCCACTTGGGCCACTTCTCACTCTAATATCTTTATATAGGTTGGTACTGGTATTACTATATTATACTATTACATTTTTCCCTGTTCCACTGTTCCACTTGGGCCACTTCTCACTCTAATATCTTTATATAGGTTGGTACTGGTATTACTATATTATACTATTACATTTTTCCCTGTTCCACTGTTCCACTTGGGACACTCTCACTCTAATATCTTTATATAGGTTGGTACTGGTATTACTATATTATACTATTACATTTTCCCTGTTCCACTGTTCCACTTGGGCCACTTCTCACTCTAATATCTTTATATAGGTTGGTACTGGTATTACTATATTATACTATTACATTTTTCCCTGTTCCACTGTTCCACTTGGGCCACTTCTCACTCTAATATCTTTATATAGGTTGGTACTGGTATTACTATATTATACTATTACATTTTTTCCTGTTCCACTGTTCCACTTGGGACACTCTCACTCTAATATCTTTATATAGGTTGGTACTGGTATTATGGTATTACTATATTATACTATTAGATTTTTCCTGTTCCACTGTTCCACTTGGGGCACTTCTCACTCTAATATCTTTATATAGGTTGGTACTGGTATTACTATATTATACTATTACATTTTTCCCTGTTCCACTGTTCCACTTGGGCCACTTCTCACTCTAATATCTTTATATAGGTTGGTACTGGTATTACTGGACCAATGTCCATAACGCCAGCAACACTCAGCAAAAAGCTGATGCTCTCTATGAGTCTCTCCAAGGTGCTGTAGAGTCATTCTTCCCTCTAACCACAGTAAAGGTTCATAATAATAATAAGCCCTGGATGTCTGATAAAATCAAAAAACTTGTCAAAAAAAGACAACTTGCCTTTTCAACAGGTAACAATGAGGTGTACAAGAAGCTGCGTAACAAGGTACAACGTGAAATTAAGAGGGCTAAGCAATTCTATTATGCTAACAGGGTTCGTAATCTTCAGGCTACCAATCCACGGAAGTGGCATCAGCAAATCAAGATCATGACGGGAAATACAAAATCTGAAGTCAGCATACCTGTCCCAGGGGTGGACAATGATGATCATGTTGCCATTGCGAATAAAATCAATGATCAGTTTGTGCAGGTCTCCTCCCATATGACACCTTTGGATCTTTGCAATCTTGAGACCTACTTACCGGCCATTGATTCCCTCCATTGCTCTACCCATGGGATGTGTATGCTGAACTCAGTAAAGTCAAAACCAGTAAAGCATGTGGCCCAGATGGGGTTTCCCCAAGGTTGATCAAGGAATTCGCATACGAATTAAGTATCCCTGTAACTGACATTTTGAATTGTTCTTATCATGAGGGAGTGGTCCCCACACAGTGGAAAAAAGCCATCGTTGTCCCGATCCCCAAAACAAAACCTCCCAAGGTCGATAAACTTAGACCTGTCTCCTTGACCGATGTTTTGTCAAAAATAGGTGAAGAATTTGTTGTGAAGTGGATTTTGGAAGACATCGAAGACAAAATTGACCCCCAACAGTTTGGTAACATCAAGGGTATCTCGACTTCCCACTACTTGATCAACCTCCTCCACACTCTTCATCAAGGTGCTGACAGGGTCAACAACGTGGGAACGGTGGTTCTGACGGACTTCTCCAAAGCGTTCGATATGATAGACCATAAACATCCTCATTGAGAAATTTATCCACTTGGGAGTCCGCAGATCCATCGTTCCCTGGTTGTGTGACTTTGTCAGCAACCGTATGCAATGTGTTCGCTACAACCAGACACTCTCCGAGTTCAAAATTCTCAATGGAGCCCTCCCACAGGGGACTAAACTCGGCCCTATTGGCTTCCAGGTTATCATTAATGATGCAGTCCAGTCCAAAGATGCAAGCATCAACTGTTGGAAGTATGTGGATGACCTGACACTTGCTGAAAATCGTCCGTATTCCCAACCAAGCAAGCTTCAAGATACACTGGACGAGTTCACTGAGTGGACAAACAAAAACAAGCTTAGCTTGAACCCTAGCAAGTGTCAGGCCATCCAGGTCTGTTTCAAAAATGAACCACCGCCCCCTATTGAGCTTAAGATAGCCGGTAAGCCCTTGAACTATGTAACTGAGGCTAAGATACTAGGGGTTCACCTTCAAAATGACTTGAAATGGGACAAAAATTTTAATGAAATTACAAAGAAGTCCAACCAGAAGTTGTATATGCTTAAACTGTTAAAAAAATTTGGTTTCAATGACGAAGAACTAATTACTGTGTACAAAGGTTACGTGCGCCCTATTCTTGAGTACGCAGATGTCACCTGGCACTCCTCGTTAACAACAAATCAGACAAAGTCACTTGAACAACTCCAAAGACGTGCATGCAGGATCATCTTAGGCCAGAGATTTACCTCATATGCTGAGGCGGTGCAAGCTTGCGACCTTGAGCGCTTGTCAGATAGAAGAGAAGATCATTGTCGAAGGTTAGCCGAAGGGCTTTGCCGACTCAGACCGTACCAAAGATCTTCTTCCTCCATCTAGACAGAGTGCTCATGGTCGCAACCTTCGCAATGCGCATAAATTCACCCAACTGCGGTTCAGAACCTCTTCCAAAATAGTCCCATACCATACTTTGTGGACCTGCTAAACAAGTAATATGTAATTTTTCTTTTTTATTCATGTGCTCATTGTATCCTGCATGCACGGTGGCCGTGCAATCACCCCCTGTTCTGAAGTGTATTATGCAATGTGTTTCTTTCCTTTTCTTTTTATTTATTATTATTTAATGATACTATTTTACAAGTGCAATATTAGTTTCTGTAAATGAAATTTTATACCATTTTATGTGTTTTATAGATGTTATTCTTTAAAAAATATTGTTGAATGTTTGTTTTTATCTTTGTAAATTTATCATGTAATTTGACCTTCGGGTCACCTTTTGATAATAAAATATGAATATGAATGAACTATATTATACTATTACATTTTTCCTGTTCCACTGTTCCACTTGGGACACTCTCACTCTAATATCTTTTATATAGGTTGGTACTGGTATTATGGTATTACTATATTATACTATTAGATTTTTCCCTGTTCCACTGTTCCACTTGGGGCACTTCTCACTCTAATATCTTTATATAGGTTGGTACTGGTATTACTATATTATACTATTACATTTTTCCCTGTTCCACTGTTCCACTTGGGCCACTTCTCACTCTAATATCTTTATATAGGTTGGTACTGGTATTACTATATTATACTATTACATTTTTCCCTGTTCCACTTGGGCCACTTCTCACTCTAATATCTTTATATAGGTTGGTACTGGTATTACTATATTATACTATTACATTTTTTCCTGTTCCACTGTTCCACTTGGGACACTCTCACTCTAATATCTTTATATAGGTTGGTACTGGTATTATGGTATTACTATATTATACTATTAGATTTTTCCCTGTTCCACTGTTCCACTTGGGGCACTTCTCACTCTAATATCTTTATATAGGTTGGTACTGGTATTACTATATTATACTATTACATTTTTCCCTGTTCCACTGTTCCACTTGGGCCACTTCTCACTCTAATATCTTTATATAGGTTGGTACTGGTATTACTATATTATACTATTACATTTTTAGTCATTTTACCTCAAATGACCCCTGGGAGGGGGCCCCGGGGTCGGATGACTTAACGAACATGAACATCTTCTTGCCAGGACAGAACTTCACCCACCCACCGAGTTTGAGTCCCGTAGGACCTAGTTTCATGCCCATATGGCAGTTTTTAGTCATTTGACCTCAAATGACCCCTTGGAGGGGCCCCGGGGTCGGATGACTTAACGAACATAAACTTCTTCTTGCCAGGACAGAACTACACCCACCCACCGAGTTTGAGCCCCGTACGACCTACGACGGCCTCACATTAGCAGTCACAGACAAAACCTAAATCTATACAGAATAATATCCATTACTCGTCTCGAAAGAGCTCAAAATAAATAACTTAGAAAATTTTCTTGATGTCCTTTAACATGTTTCCATAGTTAACCATCGTTAGCCATGGATATCTATGCTGTAGAACTGACCGGTCCGATTTATTGGGACGTTTATCGACCATCAACGAGTAATGTCTGCCATCACTGGTCACGTGGCCTCTACTAATCACTCCATCAATTGGGAGGACTTTTAAGTTATTGATCGTGAAGCCAACAAGACTACCAGGTGGCTGAAATTAAGAAGCCATTTGGATCCGCAGAAAAGGACATGACAACATCTATGAAAAACTCATCACGCCCTCTACGGTACATCCTGTTGCCTATAAAAGGAATCAGTCAGATGTGATGAGTTGCCATTCTGATGAAACCACTAGTGTAGTGGTGAAATGTCACTAAAACGTGAGTAAATCACTATCGTATTTAGCCGGAATTGTTCAAAATGAACAATTATCAAATACTAACTTTATATAATCTGACTTTTATATAATTTGAAAACGTTTTGACTAAAACAAAAACGTTTTAAAAACATCCTGTACACCACGCCGACTGTTAACATGATTAATGTGACATTGTCAACAAGTTTTTGCTTTTAATATCCAGACCGCTGGAACAATTTACCCCCAAACTTGGGATCAAATTGTTTGTATCATCGGAGGCATCAAGGGTGAATGGAGGCTCATGTCATCTGCCCTAGGTTCCGTCGATGTGTCTGGTCAATTACACAAGGGTTTTTACGTGCAGGAAAGGACAGTTACTTTCAAAATACGCTTACTCTTTTAAAGGTACTGGAGAATAATGTGTAGCCTCTTTTTTGTGCTGCTTATAGTCCGCGAAAGGCTGTGGGCTTACTGACAAGAGAGCAGCTGCACTTAAAATGACAAATGACATAGTATAACTTCCGGTTTTGTCGTAGATCCATCCTGAAATTAGAGGGAAAAGGTTTTTAGTTGTTGTTTTTTTTGTATTTTTTTTAATTGTACTATAATAGATCACTGGTCCCACTTAGCGAGATTTCAAAACCGTATTTTGGCCCACCGTGACTTTAGGTATAGGTGGGTGAAATGTACACTATTCTCATCACGATCATAGTTTAGACTAAATGAGTAGAAAGCCAAAAGCTTATAGAGCAGACGACAGAGCAGACGACAGAGAGCAGACGACAGGGAGCAGATAAAATATTGCCCAACTCACTAACCACTTTCCAAATCTACTAAACACAATTATTGCTATTCATTATTTACGATCACCAAATTATACGCACATCAACGTTGCTTATTGCTTACCCATAACCATACGCGAATCCACTGGTTCTTCATCTGCTTAAGAACTCTTTTTTTCTGCGCATATAAAATCCGAATTTCAATACGCAGACTGATGATTACCATGTTCTTGCAACACATATATTCAAATGCAAACATTACAATTGGTTTTTATAGAAACCAAAAATAACGGGAGATATTCATAATTTTCTACTCCTACATTCAAAGATCTTATCGTCTGAATATCAAATAGCAGATACACCAACCACTCTACGCCATGCACAACTTGGCTAGCCCAATTCCTCTAGCCCACCTAGAAAGGACGAGAGCGCGAGCGGTCACTTCAAATCATCTCATAATTTGCCACCACGTGGTCTGATCGTTCAGGAAAAAGAGACAGTGGGACACTGCTTATTTTATTGTCCCTTAATAATAGGATTTTATTCTGTTTGGTCGTTACTAACAATATGGTAGTTATCATTGATTAAGGGCAAATTTAGGAGTGTTAGCAGTAACACGTAATTCGATACAGGGCGTATTCAATTGGTTAGTTTCCCGCCTGTACTAAAGATTATTTACCTGGTGTTGACGCTGTGCCATGTTATCAACATATTTGTCTTGAACATTGAACAAGTACATATGTGGTGAGATACCGGATGTATCCGCCACACATACACACATACCGCCTCAATACCTAACAGGGCATTAGCGATAAAACCACTTTCACCACCACCACAACTCTGAAGTGACTCGTCTGCTCGGGTTAGAAAACACGTTCGTGCAAATGTTTTCTAGTCAGAAACGAGTCTCCGAGTATTCTACTTAATAGAATTGGGGCCCGAGCACTGATGAAGACCTCAGCATCGCTGGATGCAGATGTTTTTGTTGACTTTGGAACTTTTGCCGCGTTCAATGATTATGTCCGACACAGCATTATATTTGCGGCATGTCTCCGAATCAGTGGAAGAAACTTTACTTGAAACCTACTTATCCCCCTCAATACCTACATTCACACTAACTTATTATAGGGCTTCAACGTGGAGAATTATATCATGCATGAGTCAGTACGTGGCGTGTCAGGTATCGGAAAGACTACCATGTTATCTACATTGTTTTGTAAATAAACCGGTACAGACTTAAGATGCATTGGGATGTATAACCCTCCCAACTCCATATAACACAACACACATCCCACCCTACCCACACATTATATTGCCATCATATCTCCCACAACAACCCCCCCCCACCACCCACACACACCCCTACACCCCATAACCCCACACATTGGATTCTCACCTGACAGGAAACCACTTAAAATTGTTCCTAAACTATGTGCCACTACGAACCACATGAAGGCATTTGTCATTCTGCTCTGCTCGATGTTTTCTTTTACAATCTGATACCCCGCAAGGAGTCCCAAAGGTCGTCCAACTCCAAGTCCAGCTGAAGAAATGCCCATTCCTACGTAGCTATGCCGAGCGGAGGAAAGTGGATGTAAAAGAAGAAACAAGCAATTCGAAGCTGAAGCTGAATACAAGATAACGGAGTTCGATAAAACATTATTTATTACTGGAAATGCAATAAATCCACAAAGGTGTCCAATTCCACCAAGTGTTGCCAGAAAAGCGGCCTTATATGACGAAATACCAACATCCATTGCAGAAGGTACAAGGTATATTAGCCAGCCTGTCAGTAAGTAACCACTTCCGAAGGAGTACACCATTCTGGTCAGGAAAATAACATCACAGAATAACTCCAAATCCAAATAGTACCATATGTTTATCGAAATCATACTGCATAATCCTGTCTTTTGTTGTTCGGAACCACATTTTGTTGTATTTTGTAAAGACGTGTGATGTTGTATCTTTGGAACATCCTGTAGATTGCAGGAAACAGGCCTCAGCAATGCACCAGATATCACACAATGTAGATTTATTGCACCAAGAATCAACATGGTACCACGCCATCCATAGACATCGTTAAGGAACTGTGTCAGAAGTGGCATGATAATAATGCCAATGGAAATACCTGCACGAGCAAAAGCACTTGCTTTCCTAAATTCATTGTCATTAAAATATCTCGCGAGTTCTCCTACGACAATTGCTTCGGCACCAATGCCGAAACCTGAAATATGGAATAGATAAGTTAAATGTTATAATTTGTTATCACGGGTGGTCATGTGTGGTCTCATTGAGTTCAAGCAAGGCTTCGAAGAGCCAGGAGAGGCGACCCGGTCAGTGAAGATAGCCGGAGCCCTAATTATCCGTGCTAATTGAGATTACGATGGGTGACTCCACACGGTATGTAGAATCCGGATTAATTAAAACGCATTCCTGGGATGCGTTTCAATGTAATTTCCTCTTGGTCTTGCCCTCTCTTGACGGCATAGCGGCATGAGCGCCCTACACGCACACCGCATCGCGCCATGATCGCCCTACAGGCTACATGCACACGCATTGCGCAATGTCAAAAAACGCGCTCGGTACACGATCACTTCCCGGATGCGGATTCAAATGCTTTGTAGACACCTGCTATGGACGCGCATCCCAGGAGATCGATTCCGCTCTAGCATGTCTAATTTGGAGTCACCCAAATCAAATTTTCATGTACAAGGTTTGAAGGAGAGTAGGGCCTAAGGGGGTTGGTGTGTTATCATGTATCGAACAATGCTTTGAAATTTCCTTGCATCCTCCGGCTGCAGACAAGATTTATTTTTGTCAGAATATATATAATCACTTCACGCTTCAATAGTTGTATAGTCCTATGTTCTGATTAGACGTGTGAGGTTTTCTTCTTTTTAAAGTTGTAATTGTTCTACCAGTTGCTTACCTTTGTTTAAACATTGCTAGATAATTCATGGTTGTAACAAGTTACCAGAATGTCAGGTTGAGTCAAGTCATTTGGCTTAATTCTTAGCTCGAGTTATTGTAAAGTCACTCGAGGCACTGTACAAATTCAAGGTTGAGTCAAGTCATTTTGCCGTATTCTTAGCTCGAGTTATTGTAAAGTCACCCGAGTCACTGTACAAATTCAAGGTTGAGTCAAGTCATTTGGCCGTATTCTTAGCTCGAGTTATTGTAAAGTCACTCGAATCACTGCACAGATAAGGTAGAGTCAAGTCATTTAGCCGTATTCTTAGCTCGAGTTATTGTAAAGTCACTGTACAAATTCAATGTTGTGAAACCATTGAGTTATTGTAAAGTCACTCAAGTCACTGTACAAATTCAAGGTAGAGTCAAGTCATTTAGCCGTATTCTTAGCTCTAGTTATTGTAAAGTCACTCGAGTCACTGTACAAATTCAAGGTCGAGTCAAGTCATTTGGCCGTATTCTTAGCTCTAGTTATTGTAAAGTCACTCAAGTCACTGTACAAATTCGAGGTTGAGTCAAGTCATTTGGCCGTATTCTTAGCTCTAGTTATTGTAAAGTCACTCAAGTCACTGTACAAATTCGAGGTTGAGTCAAGTCATTTGGCCGTATTCTTAGCTCTAGTTATTGTAAAGTCACTCGAGTCACTGTACAAATTCAAGGTAGAGTCAAGTCATTTGGCCGTATTCTTAGCTCTAGTTATTGTAAAGTCACTCAAGTCACTGTACAAATTCAAGGTAGAGTCAAGTCATTTAGCCGTATTCTTAGCTCTAGTTATTGTAAAGTCACTCGAGTCACTGTACAAATTCAAGGTCGAGTCAAGTCATTTGGCCGTATTCTTAGCTCTAGTTATTGTAAAGTCACTCAAGTCACTGTACAAATTCAAGGTAGAGTCAAGTCATTTAGCCGTATTCTTAGCTCTAGTTATTGTAAAGTCACTCGAGTCACTGTACAAATTCAAGGTCGAGTCAAGTCATTTGGCCGTATTCTTAGCTCTAGTTATTGTAAAGTCACTCAAGTCACTGTACAAATTCGAGGTTGAGTCAAGTCATTTGGCCGTATTCTTAGCTCGAGTTATTGTAAAGTCACTCGAGTCACAGGACAAATTCAAGGTAGAGTCAAGTCATTTGGCCGTATTCTTAGCTCAAGTTATTGTAAAGTCACTCGATTCACTGTACAAATTCGAGGTTGAGTCAAGTCATTTGGCCGTATTCTTAGCTCGAGTTATTGTAAAGTCACTCGGGTCACTGTACAAATTCGAGGTTGAGTCAAGTCATTTGGCCGTATTCTTAGCTCGAGTTATTGTTAAAGTCACTCGAGTCACAGGACAAATTCAAGGTAGAGTCAAGTCATTTGGCCGTATTCTTAGCTCGAGTTATTGTAAAGTCACTAGAGTCACTGTACAAATTCGAGGTTGATTCAAGTCATTTGGCCGTATTCTTAGCTCGAGTTATTGTAAAGTCACTAGAGTCACTGTACAAATTCAAGGTAGAGTCAAGTCATTTGGCCGTATTCTTAGCTCGAGTTATTGTAAAGTCATTCGATTCACTGTACAAATTCGAGGTTGAGTCAAGTCATTTGGCCGTATTCTTAGCTCGAGTTATTGTAAAGTCACTCGAGTCACTGTACAAATTCGAGGTTGAGTCAAGTCATTTGGCCGTATTCTTAGCTCGAGTTATTGTAAAGCCACTCGAGTCACAGGACAAATTCAAGGTAGAGTCAAGTCATTTGGCTGTATTCTTAGCTCAAGTTATTGTAAAGTCACTCGAGTCACTGTACAAATTCAAGGTTGAGTCAAGTCATTTGGCTGTATTCTTAGCTCGAGTTATTGTAAAGTCACTCGAGTCACTGTACAAATTCAAGGTAGAGTCAAGTCATTTGGCCGTATTCTTAGCTCGAGTTATTGTAAAGTCACTAGAGTCACTGTACAAATAAGGTAGAGTCAAGTCATTTGGTCGTATTCTTAGCTCGAGTTATTGTAAAGTCACTCGAGTCACAGGACAAATTCAAGGTAGAGTCAAGTCATTTGGCCGTATTCTTAGCTCGAGTTATTGTAAAGTCACTCGGGTCACTGTACAAATTCGAGGTAGAGTCAAGTCATTTGGCCGTATTCTTAGCTCTAGTTATTGTAAAGTCTCTCGAGTCACTGTACAAATTCGAGGTAGAGTCAAGTCATTTGGCCGTATTCTTAGCTCAAGTTATTGTAAAGTCACTCGATTCACTGTACAAATTCGAGGTTGAGTCAAGTCATTTGGCCGTATTCTTAGCTCGAGTTATTGTAAAGTCACTCGAGTCACTGTACAAATTCGAGGTAGAGTCAAGTCATTTGGCCGTATTCTTAGCTCAAGTTATTGTAAAGTCACTCGATTCACTGTACAAATTCGAGGTAGAGTCAAGTCATTTGGCCGTATTCTTAGCTCAAGTTATTGTAAAGTCACTCGATTCACTGTACAAATTCGAGGTTGAGTCAAGTCATTTGGCCGTATTCTTAGCTCGAGTTACTGTAAAGTCACTCGAGTCACTGTACAAATTCAAGGTAGAGTCAAGTCATTTGGCCGTATTCTTAGCTCAAGTTATTGTAAAGTCACTCGATTCACTGTACAAATTCGAGGTTGAGTCAAGTCATTTGGCCGTATTCTTAGCTCGAGATATTGTAAAGTCACTAGAGTCACTGTACAAATTCAAGGTAGAGTCAAGTCATTTGGCCGTATTCTTAGCTCTAGTTATTGTAAAGTCACTCGAGTCACTGTACAAATTCAAGGTAGAGTCAAGTCATTTGGCCGTATTCTTAGCTCGAGTTATTGTAAAGTCACTCGAGTCACTGTACAAATTCGAGGTTGAGTCAAGTCATTTGGCCGTATTCTTAGCTCGAGTTATTGTAAAGTCACTCGAGTCACTGTACAAATTCAAGGTAGAGTCAAGTCATTTGGCCGTATTCTTAGCTCGAGTTATTGTAAAGTCACTCAAGTCACTGTACAAATTCGAGGTTGAGTCAAGTCATTTGGCCGTATTCTTAGCTCGAGTTATTGTAAAGTCACTCGAGTCACTGTACAAATTCAAGGTAGAGTCAAGTCATTTGGCCGTATTCTTAGCTCGAGTTATTGTAAAGTCACTCGAGTCACTGTACAAATTCGAGGTAGAGTCAAGTCATTTGGCCGTATTCTTAGCTCAAGTTATTGTAAAGTCACTCGATTCACTGTACAAATTCGAGGTTGAGTCAAGTCATTTGGCCGTATTCTTAGCTCGAGTTATTGTAAAGTCACTCGAGTCACTGTACAAATTCAAGGTAGAGTCAAGTCATTTGGCCGTATTCTTAGCTCAAGTTATTGTTAAGTCACTCGATTCACTGTACAAATTCGAGGTTGAGTCAAGTCATTTGGCCGTATTCTTAGCTCGAGTTATTGTAAAGTCACTCGAGTCACTGTACAAATTCAAGGTAGAGTCAAGTCATTTGGCCGTATTCTTAGCTCAAGTTATTGTAAAGTCACTCGAGTCACTGTACAAATTCAAGGTCGAGTCAAGTCATTTGGCCATATTCTTAGCTCTAGTTATTGTAAAGTCACTCAAGTCACTGTACAAATTCGAGGTTGAGTCAAGTCATTTGGCTGTATTCTTAGCTCGAGTTATTGTAAAGTCACTCAAGTCACAGGACAAATTGAAGGTAGAGTCAAGTCATTTGGCCGTATTCTTAGCTCTAGTTATTGTAAAGTCACTCGATTCACTGTACAAATTCGAGGTTGAGTCAAGTCATTTGGTCGTATTCTTAGCTCGAGTTATTGTAAAGTCACTCGAGTCACAGGACAAATTCAAGGTAGAGTCAAGTCATTTGGCCGTATTCTTAGCTCGAGTTATTGTAAAGTCACTCGAGTCACTGTACAAATTCGAGGTAGAGTCAAGTCATTTGGCCGTATTCTTAGCTCTAGTTATTGTAAAGTCACTCGAGTCACTGTACAAATTCAAGGTAGAGTCAAGTCATTTGGTCGTATTTTTAGCTCGAGTTATTGTAAAGTCACTCGATTCACTGTACAAATTCGAGGTTGAGTCAAGTCATTTGGCCGTATTCTTAGCTCGAGTTATTGTAAAGCCACTCGAGTCACTGTACAAATTCAAGGTAGAGTCAAGTCATTTGGCCGTATTCTTAGCTCTAGTTATTGTAAAGTCACTCGATTCACTGTACAAATTCGAGGTAGAGTCAAGTCATTTGGCCGTATTCTTAGCTCGAGTTATTGTAAAGCCACTCAAGTCACTGTACAAATAAGGTAGAGTCAAGTCATTTGGTCGTATTCTTAGCTCGAGTTATTGTAAAGTCACTCGAGTCACTGTACAAATTCAAGGTAGAGTCAAGTCATTTGGCCGTATTCTTAGCTCTAGTTATTGTAAAGTCACTCGAGTCACTGTACAAATTCAAGGTCGAGTCAAGTCATTTGGCCGTATTCTTAGCTCTAGTTATTGTAAAGTCACTCGATTCACTGTACAAATTCAAGGTAGAGTCAAGTCATTTGGTCGTATTCTTAGCTCTAGTTATTGTAAAGCCACTCAAGTCACTGTACAAATAAGGTAGAGTCAAGTCATTTGGTCGTATTCTTAGCTCGAGTTATTGTAAAGTCACTCGAGTCACTGTACAAATTCAAGGTAGAGTCAAGTCATTTGGCCGTATTCTTAGCTCTAGTTATTGTAAAGCCACTCAAGTCACTGTACAAATAAGGTAGAGTCAAGTCATTTGGTCGTATTCTTAGCTCAAGTTATTGTAAAGTCACTCGAGTCACTGTACAAATTCAAGGTAGAGTCAAGTCATTTGGCCGTATTCTTAGCTCTAGTTATTGTAAAGCCACTCAAGTCACTGTACTAATAAGGTAGAGTCAAGTCATTTGGTCGTATTCTTAGCTCGAGTTATTGTAAAGTCACTCGAGTCACTGTACAAATTCAAGGTAGAGTCAAGTCATTTGGCCGTATTCTTAGCTCGAGTTATTGTAAAGTCACTCGAGTCAGTGTACAAATTCGAGGTAGAGTCAAGTCATTTGGCCGTATTCTTAGCTCTAGTTATTGTAAAGTCACTAGAGTCACTGTACAAATTCAAGGTTGAGTCAAGTCATTTGGCCGTATTCTTAGCTCGAGTTATTGTAAAGTCACTCAAGTCACTGTACAAATTCAAGGTAGAGTCAAGTCATTTGGCCGTATTCTTAGCTCGAGTTATTGTAAAGTCACTCAAGTCACTGTACAAATAAGGTAGAGTCAAGTCATTTGGCCGTATTCTTAGCTCGAG
>NW_027305944.1:0-17066 GCF_039555335.1 Amphiura filiformis | reverse complement strand
AAACTTGATTCTGAGTTTAGCGATCCATCCGCCACAAGTTATGAATTTTGTGCAGCCGCTTGAGATGATAAATCCTGAAAATAATTCATTATTGTGCAAATTACTACTAAACCAGAAAGAAAATTTGTTCTGCAAAATTTTTAAACCTTTTTTTTTGTATTTGAACCCTTCAAAAACTATAGAAAGCTTTGACAACTACAGAAGAATTCATCTAAATATTTGAGCATTGAAAATATACAGATTGTTGACCCTTGCTCTATCCAATTATTTCAATTATACCTTTGGGATACCAGGGTAGAATAGAAGAGAAATTTACCTAGCTAAAATGTTTTTACCAGATGGACATTGTTTATGTTGTAAATAATTTAACTAGGAAAGACCTAGTTTTGACAAATTGGTGCCAAAAATTAATTTCATAATGTTCTGCATGATTGTTATTTTTGTATTTAGTCAATCCCCCCTCCCATTTCCCCATATCCTCAAATGTATAGGTTAGTACAAATTGGAGTGAAGAAGACTGGCGTGGTATACCTTCGGAATACATTTAGTTTGTTTTAAAACTTGAAAAACAAAAAGCAAGATAATTATACTTTTATAAATGTTTATGTGTGTTTGTGACGCTATATTGCGACTGGCGATACCCAATTAGAATGAACAAAAGTGCATAAGCATTGGTAAAAGCCCGCTGATAATGAAACCTTGAAAATAATGAATACTGAATAATGAAATAGTTGCCTCATTATGAGCTGAAAAAAATGGGACGCTAAACTCAACATCAAGTTTCAATAGCCTAACACTCCTTGGTATCTCCAATTGGTGTACTTTTTTTATAACAAGCCAATATTTTTGCATCAAGATATTTTCGTGATATGAAGCAAAGAACATTTAGCGATTTGTTAATGTTAAGTTTGCTGTTGCTCAATCTTGCATCCCCATACTTAATTGCATTATTTAACATATTGTGTGTCTTGTGTGCATTTGATTTTGCGGATGTGGCTGGATGCACTAAATTTGTGAAAATAAAACTCATGAACTTTAAAAAATAGTCACTTTTACAGTAGATTGAAGGTTTGGTAGAGGCCTTGCGTAGGATCTGCAATGCATTGTGTAACTCAGTCTGTTTTTGTGAAGTTTTAGGACTGGTCAAGTATTTCCTCTTAGTATTTTATTGGTGTAACTTAGTGTTTGTGTGTCTGGGTGTCTGTCTGACCTCATGTGAGGACATCAGACAGGATATCTGGAGCTGTTATGGACCATGTCTGGAGTAGAACTGATTCAGTTTGTATGGACGCACTTTGTAATATCCAGTGATGTTGCTACTGAGAAGTGGTCAGCTAGCCAGCTGCTCTATTGGGCCATCTCCACGTATCAGACAGCTCAAAGCCAGAGCTCATCTGGAGTATAATAGGCTTATGTCTATTGCTCTAATGAAAGAATGTCCAGTTGGATGTGGCACAGGCAGGCCCGTACGCAGGATTTTTTTTGGGGGGGCTGCTGATTTTGAAAAAGTGGACTTTTTTGACGAAAAACCCGTAATAAACCTGCTTTTTTTATCGTTACGCTTGCAAATTCTGAAATTTTGGGACTTTTTGCGACAGCAACCCCCGCACCCCCTGCATATGGGCCTGGGCACAGGTACCGATTGCTACTGGTGAATGACCTTCTGACATGTAAATAATGATGTTATTTGATTCCTTGGCAACATGAAGAGTTCAGATACAAAAATACCCTACTTGAAAAATTACAGAAAAATATCAAAAGTAGCACATATTTTGTGGTTTTTGGGTGTTTTTTTTACATCTGTACTCTTCAAATTATTTGAAGCCAGCTATGTCCTTGCTCTCTAACTCTTATTTTGATATTTCTAAATTAACTTGAATAAGAAAAGGTCTTAATCTTGTTATACCTTCACTAAAGCAGTATGCAGACTTTTATTAGATATACAATATTGTATGTAACATATCTACGTTAATCTATTGCCATTAGTTCTACCGAATGTTTGATGACATAAAATCGATAATATATTTCTACCAGATATTATACGTATGACATATTATCGATTTTACGTCATCAAACATTCGTTAGAACTTAAACATTGCTGTAAATAGAATGGCAATAGAACGTAGATATGTTACATACAATATTGTACGTCTAATACTCGGAGTCTGCATACTGCTTTAAGAACAGATTGTCTCACACAGTCCAAGCAAGTGATTGATTTAGTTCTAAAATTCTAGCGAAATCCCATTTAAACCCCAATATTGGTGTAATAAATTGTTGGGATCCCTTTAAGCATTTGGCTCTGGGAGACTAATGCTATTATACCCTAGTTTTCCCCACATAAAACTGTATCAACAACATAACCTATTTAGGTTATGAGACGTTGGCAATATTACGACAACTATGATTCAGAAATATGTCTGTGTATTGCGGATTTGACTTTCCTCGTTCAGGTACTAGTTCGGCAGTCGTTATGATTTACCATCTTTTGTCTATTTATCTGTCACTCTGTCTTCCTGTGATAGACCTAAGAACTAGATTAGATCATTATTGTGTAAACCTTGAATATTCTCTCTTTTGGAGAAAATATTCAAGTACATATTTATTTATTTATTTGGAAAACGCTTTTATAAACAGCGGCACCCACCGTCTTGGTGGTGCATCCATATAACAAAAGTTAACAAGAATTAAAAGGTGATACTGAAAGTAATTACAAAAGTTAACAAATGGAAGTTATTTTGACTGGTTAAAGTTCAAAAAGATATCTCGAGATCTTTTATTTCACAAATCATTACTTAATATGTAGGTCTAAGGCAGGGGTTCCCAACCAGTGACTTGCATCCTTATATGCTATATCACAAACTGAAAATATAGGGTCATTACACTACCCTGGAATGAAGGCCGAGGGATACAAGTTATACATGGGGTTGCAATAATTGGTCCCACTTTCAACAAATGGGGTCTCTTAAAATGTTATAGGAACCGCTGATCTTAAGTTTATAAACTGTTCTACAAAATTATTAATGAATTTGTATTAAATTTACAATAAAGCATACACAAATGCCTCTTAACCCTAATAATATATGGCTTACCACAAAATACCATAAGGCTAGCTACCGTGCATGTATGAATCCCAGGTTATGCGATGACACAACCGCCCTAGGTTGAATCATTGGCCGGGCCAGCGCAACCCCTGTGGCTACCGATCAGCAATCATGTGCTTGGCACACGAAGGGCCGAAGGTTCAAATCCCAGGGGTACCAAGTGACTTCTTTGTCCATCTTCTCTCCTTTTTTCGTTTCTTCTTGAACTTCCAATAGCAAAAAGCAGTGTTCAGTGTTTTGATTAATATACATTTTCTACTGTCAAGCAATATGAAAACTACAGACGCATAACATGTATAATCAGTCTATAATATCAAATTGATTAATTCGAATTAAACAATTCATTGATGTTAGCACTGGGTAGTAGCCAGTAGACAGGAAGTCTAGAAAGTTGACCTCAACGCTGCGGGTGGTCTTCCTGTGCTTTTGAATGGGACAGCAGTAACCTTGGCCAATTTTTAGACCAAAATTTTGGATTTCTCAGATTTTTTTTGTAAGTTTGTGAGCATAACAAGACTATCCGTCGATGGATTTTTATTTCCGTTGGTAAATATTTTTTAAATACAAGTTTTTCATAACATATTAAAAAGGCAGAGACCCCTGCTGTATAATAAATTAGCTAGGTAAGTTTTGAGTAACCTTGGTGAAAATTATCAAAAAAGTGCCTATTCTTTTGTGTGTGTGCGGTCCATCACCTGTCACTTGGTAGTCTTGTAACATGTCTAATGGCGCTGCCCATGGCCACTCGATGAATTGTTTAATTCGAATTAATCAATTCGATATTATAGACTGATAATGAGAAGGTTTACATTTTCAAATGAAATACAACAAAGTAGAATGAAGACACAAGTCCTGTGATCATGTGATATAAAATCAAAGCTCTGTAATGTTTTTTTTCATCTTTCAGCACAGCTTAAAACTAAAACCGTGGAGTCATGCACATTTGTTCTAATAAGTTCTGGTTTTCTTGCTTTCTCTTCCTTTTTCGTACAGAACATGCAAAGCAGTGAGCTGATCGTCACAGATCACGTCCGGAGTGGAGACGAGTTGAACGACCTCAGAATGAGTAGTAACTGGGAAGACAGTCTCAAACGCACACAGAAAATTATACAGGTACAGACACTATAGACCACAATAGCCTCATCCCAATGGCATAGTTCAATAACCTCAATTAAACACTCATAGTGCAAAATTTGACCTCAAGTTGCAGAGTATGAGTTTTTGTACCCAAATTTTCTAAGGTCATTCAGTGAATGTACAAATGTATTGGGGGGAGGTTTAAAGAACTGTGCCCTGATAGATGAACATGTTGTGGATCCTAGTGAGAGAGAAGCTCCAGTTAATTCCAGTTAAAATCCATACACCCCCTATGGAAGACATGCCCTTAATCTTCTACACAGGGAGTGTATATTTCAAATGGGTTACCTGAATGGGTTACTCAATTTAAAGCCTACACTCCTTGTGTAGAATATAAAGGTCATGACTTCCTCTAGGGGTGTAAGGATTTTAACTGGAATAGCACATTAGACTTACACATCTAAGGAGGGCAATAAGAGGACTTTTTGCAGACTATATAAACTAAAAAACAGTCAGGTTATTTGAGAGGATATGAGGGGGTAAGGGCTTGAGGGTGGAATTGTAGTCACTGGATATGTACTCATTGTAGACAAGTTTAATGACCTCAGATTCAGTATCTGAGAGGACAATCTGAAATCAAAAATCATCATCAAAATTATGCAGGATAGCAGGGGCGGACTGGTTGTTTTAGGCGGCCATGGCAGATTGATTAAGACCCTCCCTGTGAAAAAATAGAGCGCAGCGAGCAGAGCGACAAATTCTAGGGGGCCAGGGGCCCGCGTCAGGGCCCCTGGTGGGGGTCCAGGGGGCGAAGCCCCCTGAAAACTAGGGGTTTAGCTATTTTAGGGGGCCAGGAAGCCCGTATTTGACAACGATTTCTCAAGCCAAATTCCATTTGTACATACTTGAGATATTCTTTATTGCATTGTCAATCACTTGCAATAATCAAGATAAAACCAACAGTTATTCAATTTTCCTTTAAATTAAGTGAGCATGTTTTATGTTTTAACTTATCTGCACATATATGTATACAAGTCATGTTACATATCATTGCGGAACTGTCATAAATTATCATACAGGGTTCAAAAGAAATAACTCCCCCCTAAAATTACAAAATATTTTTTTGCATAACTTGACATACATTTGGTTGATTTGAAAAATTTAAAAACCTGTGAATAGAGGAATCTTTTTGCTACCCTCACAATTTTCTTTTTTTTGAAAATCGTTTTTTGTTGGTTACAAATTATCACATTTTCCAAAAATGATGCTTTCAGAAAAAGTTGCACTTTTCAACATCCTATACATGTAATGTACAAAAACGTTCTCGATATCAACTTGATCAATGTAAATTGTTAGTTAATTTGTCTGAAATTTTATGTATCCGATTACTCAGTCATCCATGCAATCATCTTTCAGTATAAAACAATGATTCATTGACATGAATTTTGACATGAATGGGGTTTTCAGTCAGTGTTTCAAAAATGGTAAAATCACTATAGGAGTAAAAATAAGGTTTGCAGTGTGATGCTTATTTCTTTCGCTGGCTTGAAGAGATGAAAAATTTACTTGCAAATTGTAGACTGAAACAGTTGCAAAGATCAACGGCTTTCTTGAATAAAGGCGTATGACAAAGAAGAAATGGTCAACAAAGATTGGGGGTTGGAAGTCAGCATTCAGCCAATTAACTGCATGCAGCCAATCTCTTGTGGCTACATCATGAGTATTACACCTTTATCCAAGAAAGCCATCATTTTAAATCAAAATGCAAGATGCTTCAAATTACCCAATACAGGTAAATGTTCACCCTCTTGGTCAAATTAATGCGTGGAGAGCTCATTTCTCCTCCCTAGTGATTTTATCATTTTGAAACAACTGCTGATTAAAAACTTCAAAGAAAATCTAATTTTACGCCGAAATTAAGTTCAACAAATCTTTTTTTTGCACTGAATGATGGTTGCATGGGTGCCTGACGGATCAGAGACAGAAAGGTGAAGGAAAAAACAAGAATTAAATCAACCTTAACATTAATATCGATAATGTTTTGAACATAATGTGGTAAAGTGCAACTTTTTCTGAAAGCATCTTTTTTGGAAAATGTGATTATTTTTGACCAAAAATATTGTTTTTGCAAATGAAACAACTTTGGGAGGGTTGGAAATCGATTCCTCTTTTCACAGCTTTTTGAATTTTTCAAATCAACAAAATATATGTCAAGTTATGCGAAGAAATGTTTTGTAATTTTAAGGGGGGAGTTATTTCTTTTGAACCCTGTATCATGAGTATATTCAATCATTAAAAGACAAATGCTGAGAATTGCCAGTTTTGACAGCTGAGCTGATGGTGGTTCAAAGGCCGGGGGGGCACTCACTAAAAATGAGTGACGGGAATCACGGGATGTGCGTGCAGTGGGGTCACCCCAGGTCACATTTGACCCCCTCCTCATGTTACAACTCCCTCTCACCCAATGACTCCCTTTTTATTTTTATTTTACTATTAGGGCGTACTGTCTGAACTCCCCCAATGACCCCCATTTTTTTCTTTTCCTGTCACAAAAAGACCTCCCCTTTTAAAGAAAATTTGACAAATTTCTGGTAGTCTTTCACTGTTTTGCTAAAATAAATATATATATTTTGATGACTTTCTGAAAAACAATTATCAACAATTTGTCAACTTTTATATTTTTACACAAATTTTGTCACAGTATCACTGAAAGACCCCCTTTTTTGAGGCCTCCTCGCTGAATGACCCCTTGTTGTGGCGTCAAAGCTCTCGCCAAAAGCTCATAGTTTTGAACTCAACTTGTGTCCACACATCCCTCACTTCCAAAGTCGAGTGACTTAAATGTATAGCCTAATAGGCCTAGGCTATCAGCCCCTATTTCTACAGACCTATAGGCCCTATCACCAACAGTAGACAAGCAGTGGGTACACTGTGTAGGTCCTATAGGCCTACTCATCCCTTATCCCCCGACCCTTCAATGATCTCACCTCTTTGGTCTCTTCTCTTTTATCTTTTCCTTTCTTTCTCCTAGATGTCTGTCTCCTTCAAATGCCCTAATCGGCCCTAGCCTCATTCCGCAGCCACATTGAAATACCAATATTCCATCGCCACTTTTTTTTCGCCAGCCGGCCCAATATTTTGCTGTAGGCTTAGGCGAATAGGCCTAATTGTATAAATTGTATTTTGTAGTTGGATGGAAGGCCACGTCACGTGGCATGGCCTCTCTTCAAATTTTACTGTATCGCATCCAGAGTAGGCCAGTTGCTGCTCTTGAATCAGCATGATTAGCCTATATGTTTTATTGGCCTTATGCTGGATACGGTATAGAGAATTTATTCAAAAGGCCACTTTATAGGCGATGACGCGATGGTGAACTAGGGGCCGGCCAGGCATATTGCTTAGTGTTAGGGCCTATGCCTTAAGTCCAAGGATCTAGGCCTCACTTAGGCCTTAGTATGCATAGCCCCTCGGGCCTATGCCTCAGGCCCTAGGGCCAGCCTATGTCTTAAGCTACTACTCCTTCTCTCCCCTTTTCCCTTTCTTTCTCCTCTTTTCCTTTCCTCTCTTTTTCTTTTTTCTCCCCTCTTCCTTTCTTTTTTTTTTTCTTTCTTTCTTTTCTCTTCTTTGTGAGCAACCGGCCCTGAGCGGCCCAGAACCAAGCGGCCCATGTGGCGATCGCCACAACGCCACAGTGGCCAGTCCGCCCCTGCAGGATAGCGTTGTGTGTTATTGTCCCCGGAACATGTTTAAAGTAAAATCGCTTTGGTAACCTGTTGGTAGTTCTGTTTTAAGCATGTTCAAGGGCCACAAGTAGTAAGAGGTTTTTCTTGCCCAACAATGATACATAAAAACTTACAGACACAAAACTTACAGATAAGGCAGAGGCTTGAACTATATTTCATTTTGCCTCAAGTTAACTTACTGGTAGTGACTTATATGCAGTTGCGCTGTAAGTGTGCTTACAAATCACCGTTGCACAGGGGTCTATACATTCTGCGAGTCTACCTTTGCATGTATGATTCGATACTACGACCAGCAAAAAAAAAAAGTGAAACACTTTATTGACTTTGAATAGGTAGGTTTGATATGGGCATAGATACAGATTGTTCTCTTACCTTTTTAAATAGGTATTTGATTTGAGGGGACATTTGTAGTATCAGGGGGCCAGGTTAGTGACAGGAGGAACATGACTGTCACTGGTCATATCCTGGTGTCAGGGATTTTGATTTCAATTCAAGCATTGCAGTTGTAGCATCTGCTTGCTGTATACTGTATCTGTACAGTATATAGACTACACTTGGAGGTAAGGTAACTTTAACAGTCAAAAAATTTGTTAACAGAGTGGCGACAACTCTCCATTCCAAGGGTTCCCTACAGTGTCCGAATTAAGAAAATAAAAGGGGTTGTCCCAAGGACAACCAGGTTGTAATTTCTGGTTGTCCATCAAAGTTTTGGTTGTCCGTAAGCTGCTACAATCTGAAACAACTACATGTGACCAATAAAGTGGAGTGAGTGTAGTCAATTTATGAACAATTACTCGTAAATATTTAACAAATCATCAGTTGTGTCACATTTGAGCAAACTAATATGCTGAAAAAGTGACTCTTGGCTGTAGATCTTTGGTTGTCCGCCGGACAACTATAGCATTATTTTGGTTGTCGGTCCATGTTTTGGTTGTCCCGGCGAACGGACATAGTGACCTGCCTGTATCATCTATGACATGATAGACAATAGTAGAAACAACAATTCCTATCCTTTATTCTCCAATTAAAAACAGGTCCATTTCATTTCTCTGTATTCACATCTATCTTTCTCAATCTCTCATTGCCAGGATGGATCAGTGGAGTTGACAGAAACAGGCAAGGCTTTGAAGGTGCAATCAGAGAGACCACATCTTGTAAGCCTGGGAGGGAGCCGTAACAGTACTGCTATAACATTACTACCACTTCCAGAAGGTAAGATTTCCCCTCCACCCACCCCACCTGCGCCCCTCTTATCTGGGTACTTGGGACTGGGACTAAATATTGAAAAGGGCATGCAACAGGGCATGTCTTGAAGGTACAATTGAGAGACTATACTTTCATAGCCTGGGAGGGAGTCACAACAGTACTGCTATAACATTACTACCACTTCCAGAAGGTAAGATTTCCACCTCCCCCCTTCCTCTTGGTACTTGGGACTGGGACTAAATATTGAAAAGGGCATGCAACAGGGCATGTCTTGAAGGTACAATTGGAGAGACTACAGTCACTACGGAGGGAGCCTTAAGGTGGTATTGGATGCATTTTCTAGAAATTAGAAAATGCTTTGAGCATATTTTAAACAGATTAATTGAGTAGGGTAAAAGTACACTGATCAATATGCCTTTTGTTTAGAACCAAATCGGACATACGGTTTCCATAATACATCAATTTATATTTTCTTTGTATCCTATTGTTTTGTCAATAATCAATATAGTTAATGAGCTAAAAAGGACTGGAAAGGCTCATTAATATGTAATTTTACCAATATTTTGCTAAAATCAATGCATAAATGTTCAGGGTACTTTTATTTTGCATACTTTTGCCCTGAAACTTGGTCAAAGTGTTTCTAATATGTTCTTATTGTATTATATAGTGAAGCCGCCCTCTAATTTGCATATTTGCATAATTAATGAGCTAATTTGCATATATGCTAATTAATTATGCAAACATGCAAATTAGGGGGCGGCTTCACTACATAATACATTAGAACATATTAGAAACATTTTGACCAAGTATAAAGGCAAAAGTATGCAAAATAAAAGTACCCTGAACATTTATGCATGGATTTTTAGCAAAATATTGGCAAAAAATATGTTAATGAGCTTCTCCAGTCATTTTAGCTCATTAACTTGATTGATTATTGATAAAACAATAAGATACAAAGAAAATATAAATTGATATATTTAGAAACCGTATGTCCGATTGACTCCAAACAAAAGGCATATTGATCAGTGTACTTTGCTTACTCAATTAATCTGTTTAAAACATGCTTAGAGCACTTTTATAATGCCTCCATAACCACCTTAACAGTACTGCCATAACATTATTACCACTTCCAGAAGGTAAGATTTCCCCCTCCACACACCTGCCCCTGGGTACTTGGCACTGGGACTAAATATTGAAAGGGGCATGAAACATGGAATGTCTTGAAGGTACAATTGGAGAGACTATACTTTGAGAGCCTGGGAGGGAGTCACAACAGTACTGCTATAACATTACTACCACTTCCAGAAGGTAAGTTAATATTGAAATAGGTATGAAATAGTGAATCTCTTGATAGGAGATCACACATTGTGAGTCTGGGAGGGAGTTGCAACATTACAATTGTATTAATACCACTGCTGGAAGGCAAGGTTTGCCCTTATGTTTGAGGTACTTGGGAGTGAATTATGAGAGGGGTATGAACCAGAAATGTCTTGAAGGTGTAATCAGAGACAACTAGAGGAGGGTATCGCAAAAGTACTGCCATAACTTTACTGCCATTCCTGGAAGGTAAGATTCTCCCCTGTTCTTGAGACTAAATATTGAAAGGTTTGAATTCAGAAGATAATCAGTTATTTCAAAGTTTGCCATACGTGTGGCCTACAATTCACTGAACAGGAAGAGTCAATCCCCAGTTCTGATATCTGCATTCAATCGTAGGTTCCAGGATCATGCATAGGTACACTGCACGTTAAGCCTGTGTGACAATACTCAAAATTGAGGTATGCACGTATATTGGAAGAATAAGAAATTTAAACATGCAACCCTGAACTACTTGCATAGTTCAACAAATCTGCAAAAGTTGTTTTACAAGGTTGAAGCATGTTACAATGCACAAGTAGTGCATGTCACATGCATGATTGGTCCTTGTCCATTGTGATCTGCACAGAGATTGGAAATGCCTTTTGATGTCAAAAGTAAGAACCTTTACAAAGATAAGTGATTGGTTGATTGGTCCTGCTATTCAGCAAAACTTGAAAAACAGCATTTGCCTAAAAATCTGCAATTGTGTAAAATCAAAAGACACAAATCACAAATGTCACTAATGTCAAAAGAGAACTTTAAGAAGCGACTCAATTGTGTGCTTGAGTGATCAGTTGCTGGGTTCTGGCATTCAGCTAATAAACTTGAAATAGATATCAATGGTCAGGAAGTGGATGTGAAACCGGTCATAGCTCAGACAAGGCACGTAACTTGATGACGTTGTACATTGTTTGTAGGGAAGTCTATTATTAGGCATGTCCACATGAGAGTCCACTCAAGAGGATCGGAATCCTTGAAGGGGATTAACCTGTGTGAATGTACTTAGAGGTTTGGCATTCCAAGTGGAAGTCTAATATTAGGCATGTCCACATGAGAGTCCACTCAAGAGGATCGAAATCCTTGATGTGGATTCACCTGTGTGAATGTACTTAGAGGTTTGAAACTCCAAGTGAAACTTAGGGCTTTGACCCACCTCAATCCCCAAGATATTTAGGGGGTTTAGTTGAACCTCAAAGTGCACTCGAGGAAATGTGTAGGTTTGTACTGTGTGGACACATTTCAGGGTTTCATTCAGAGGGTGTATGAGCATAGTGATTTGTCAATATTAGGCCAAAATAAAAGTGTATGTTTGGCCTCAATCGGCCGACCCTAATTTTGAAAAACAGGAAAAAAGTTTTTACTATGCAAAAGAATACCGACCCTACATTCTGAAAACCTAAAAACACTTTTTCAGTCTATATTTTTCCATTCTAATTGACCAAATATGCATGTTTTGAAACAAAAATTTATTATTTAAAACCTACTTTAACATGTTATTTAAGCACCGCAATAGCCAAAATAGGTACACATGCAAGGTACACATTATTTAGGCAACTACAGATATAACCAGTAAGAATCGCAAAAAACGTAATCGACCGACCAACCTTTTTTTCTTCAAACCAATTGAGGCCAAATATACACTTTTTTACCCAAATCACATGTTAGTCACTTAGAGAGTGGCTCGTGGCTTCTGCTGGCAACAAACCTCCATATGGACGCAACTCAGAGTGGCTTAGAATTTCATTTCTAAATTCAGAGCTTCAAACATTTTTAAGGTTGTGCTCGTCTGAGCATGCCCATTGTTATTGTTTACAGCCGGCTTTCAGTCTTAAATAGGCTTAATTTATGTAGGCGAGAGTCTATTGTTATGAAGTGAGCAGGCTGTCATACAGACAGTCATTCGTGATATATACACTGAATTAGATGTGTGTAAGCTTACAATACAGTCTGTCAAGCGACTGGGACAGTGTGTATGGAAGGTTATGTGTTGTAAGATCTGGTGTATAGAGCTCTTCAGTCTTGAATAGGATATAATCGCCATTGAAATAATCATGAAAGAATCTTGGAAGTTGACTACTGGTGAGTTTATATTTAGACATGTGTAGAACTTATAGTGCAAATTGGAGTATTTTATAGGCTATTCATCTTCAGTACTTTCTATATTCATGGTTGGTTCATGAATAGACCTTTCAGCAGCTGATTGGAATTCTTTGGAAATGACTTCAGAAAAATGTTGCACATGTTAAACAACGCCGCAACCGAAAAACTTGTTACAGTGTGGTCGATGTTGCTATGATTGTTTACACCAATCATGTAACTGTCTTACTTGAGGTAGCATATTGAATGTGGTGTCCATTGCATGGTCGCATGCAAGTTGAAATCTCTGTTGATTAGTTGAATATTGGTGGTCATTCAATCTGCAGGCATGAAATCAAAGTTTAAGTCAGTCCTTCAAAAGGTTTACAGTCAGAACAAAGTATCCTAGCCGTATAATTCTCTGTCTCGAATATGATTTTGGAATGATTTCCAAACCTCTTAAACTTCTTGGATGAGAAGATGATAGAGGGCGGGTAATGAACTGAAGCCCTATAGAACAACAACATCACTGCTCTTCTCCATCTGACTCATTAACTCCATTAGAGCATTGGTCCAGTGATCCGAAGGTCCCAGGTTCAAATCCTGGATGTTCATTGAATTTGTTTTCACTGGCTGTCAATGTCATTAATATATGTGGAGACTTGTATTAAAAAACTTTGTCATATTTTAGCCATGTCATAACTTTGCTGTGTGATATCCATAGCTAGAAATCTTTTGGTGTGATAAACACGGAGGTAGCCATTAAGGAAATTGTATGTCAATATACTTTTCATTTGTGATATAATTGAGGATGTAATGCAAAAAAACCCTATCTGCAATAGCTGCCAGGTGTGATATGTGTACAATACAGTGCAGAAGTGGTCAAATTGTCTATAAGGCAGGCATTCCAGATACGCCTTTCTTGCCCTAAACCCTAAATGTGTTAGTGGAGTAGCTATAGAATTACACTTGACAGGACCCAGTGAGCAGTGTACTCTCACTAGGATCCACGACATGCTCATCTATCAGGGGCACGGTTCTGTAACCCCAATATATTTTGTTCATTCATTGAATGACATTTGAAACTTTGAGTACTAAAACTCATACTCTGCAACTTGAGGTCAAATTTTGCACTATGGTTGTTTAATTGAGGTTATTGAACTATGCCATTGGGATGATGCCATTGTGGTCCATAGTGTCTCTACCTGATTTCAACCAATTACTTTGATGCTGGACACAAGCGCAAGGGGTTTATATGCAATGAAATGGTCAGCAGGATATCCCGTACTGTCAAGCAATATTTAACTCCACTGACTTATACATCACATTGATATTTTAGGATGCGAGGGAGATGTTGTCCAGGTATTTTCGCGACGTATAAAGAGCGATATTAGTCGTTTGCAACGTGGCATTTCTTATTTCAACACCATCTGGGTCGGTGGACTGGAGAAGGTGTCTGTCAGAAGCTTGGATTTATCTCATGTTAGAAGACACAGTTCTGTGACCTGTGTTAGGGACTGCTTTGACCTTTAAATGGGGTATCCAACCTCATACCCAAACCAAAGTGTGTCAAATTTGTGATGGTACAGATAGATGAAGGAATCTGGACTTCAGCATAGGAAGGAGGCTCTTTAAAGTCTGTAGTGTGTACAAGGGGAAGTTGTTTATGCCTTAAAGGTCAATTTTGTCGCTTGGAAATTGTCAAATTAAAAAGAACCTCTCTTGGACTGTCTGTCGCCAGCAGTTTCGGACTCTTACGTGAAGGTAGGGGAAGCTTACATGGTTGCTTGTGCAATGGTATGTCAACATAGAAGGTCATTGTTGTAGATGTCACTCAGACACTGGCTTCCCATGTTGTCAGTTTAAAAATAACTTTTTTGAGCGTGAGGTGGCAGAAATTTTGGACATATTGTTGAAGGTATGTCTAAATCAGGGACAGTTATGACTAAAATAACCTGTTTTTGGAGTGTGACCTGCCAGAAGTTTGGGACATATTGTTGAAAGTTTGTGTAACTTAGTCGGGTAGTCGTGGATATGCTAGTTATATGATTGAAATATTGTGAAGAAAATGCTTCATGATGTCTAATGTTGATTGGCACTTTGTAGAACTTTTGTTTTTATTGCGAAAGGTAAGATATATTTACTCTGTTAAAAGTGTTTTTTTGTATATCTGGCAACAAACGGTTTGGTAATTTAAAAGAACTACTTGGAGAAAGTCCAAAACAGGACATTGAGTTTGATTGTATTTGTCATTTCAAGTCGAGAAGAATAATCGTAAACAGTTTGATTTGTAAGTGATGACACTTTTTTCCTTGAAATTTGCTAGGAAATAAAGTAATTTAACTTCCTGAGTACTACCTGCCGATCTAACATTGCCTCTGATTGGTCAATTATATGATATTTTCACATTAATCACCAATCACCAATGTGTGGTGAAATTATTCTAACAATGTTGCTGATTGGGCCAATTGATATGAAAACTTCTTTTTAGCCAACTGGCAGGTAGTTCTCATGGGGTTAACTTAATTTGTGCATTTTATTATTATTTAGGTCATTATTGTTTGAAAATATGTACAATTTCTGCTTCGGCAATAATGAGTTTAAGCTTACCTTCATTGTGTGTGATATATTGATGGCAAGAAGGTGCAGAGTTAAAAGCGTCAACTAATAATCGTGAGGTAGCTCATGATGATGATTCTGAATCCCTGCAGCACAGATGTGGTGCGCATTTGGGCAAGGTGCTTTACCTCACTTGCCTCACCACACCCAGGTGAAAAACGATGTCATGGGGAGCTGTATGGGGATAGTTACAATTTAAGGACTTTCGATTGCAAACATTTGATTTTCAACATTTTATTTTGTGTACCAGGTAAAACCAGAGTAGGAACTACAGATGCCGTCATCCAGCAGGACATCGTAATCTCTGGAATCGATACTGAACCGGAACACTGCTTTATTGAAAACTGCAATAATGTCGTCACTCTGGTACCACTTGGAACATGCTCCGTGGATGGGGAGGAGGTCACTAAAGCAACCAAATTGTCACAAGGTTGGTATTTGTAGAAAGGACATACTGTAAAGCATGATATTTTTGCGGCATTAAAATTTTGTGTTTGGGAGAGAACCTATGTTTCTGTGACATGAAAAGGTCTATAGGAAGAAAAAAATTTGTGTGGCATGAAAATTAAGCAAATTAACTGTACTTGCGAAAATGTCATACACTCAAACATTTCATGCTTTCCAATAGTGTGAGCCATCTGGGTGGGTGGGTTGGGGGGGGGGGGTGCTGAACATAATTAGGAATACATTTGTAACACTATTTGATTCAACCAAGCTGAAGGAGGCAATTTTGAAAATAAAGTTATCATGATGTTAAAAGAAAGAACAATGTATACCAACTTGCTGCTAGAAACAAGTAAGGCTTGGTTTTAAAATAAGTTAACCAGTTAACCTGTGAGTGCGTACCATTTTCAAAATAATCAAAGGGTGCATACAGGAGTGGTGTACCAGATTCTAAAATTGCTTCAAAAGTTTATCACAGATATCATCAACAACAACTTGACCAGCAATAAAGCATACTGAAGTCCTTACATCCTTACCATACTTGACTCCTATGACGTTACACTACAGTTTGCAATTGTATATAGATAATTTGATGATAGTCTTATAGGAGAAACATTTCATCAATCACTATATGCAGCAAATGGTTTAAGAAATGCTGTATGTATTTGTCTGCCTCTTTGATGACAGTCATATACCGACAACAGTCATGATGACTTTTATAATGTGCCATTTCAAAAGATCAAGAAGCTTAAAAACTTGGTGTGTTGCTCTGTATTGGACTATTCCATTTAAAATCCACACTCCCACTGTGGAAGATTTTGGATATGATCCTGTGCCATATACTGGGGTACCCAAAAGGTGGCTTTGTTACATTTTGATGTGCAGTTTGGATTTCAAAACACTGTCTCTTGAGTATTCCTTCACTTAGAAGATTCAATTAGGTCTTAAATTGAGGCTAATTTATTCTATATTACTCATGTTTTTATCCTGTTTTAAAATATTTTTTCAATTATTTTCTTATGACGTTTGGCATGAAATGTGCCAAGGGTGGCTGAGGATTAGGGGGAGGAGGATCCCGGGAGAATTAGGGAGAGGGATTCATATTGTAAATTTGATTTAAAACCCCCTTTAAAAATTTGAATCTAGTAAAAAAATGTCTAAATGAACTCCCAGACATCTAAACCAAGTAAATAAATACAGAAGTTTATTTAAAAGACCAATACTTGCTCAGAATGATTGTAAATGTGGAAAAAAGAGGTGGAGTTACATCCTCCCTACTTTGTGATTGTTTTTGCAAGCACTCTCTCATTTTTAACCGATTTCCATAAAAAAGGTGTCAAAATGCTCAGAAGGATGAACCACTTTAAATGAGATGTGTAGGTAAAATGTTTGAACCATTTCATTTTTTTTACTATGTAACACAAAGGTACCCCACAGG
>NW_027305943.1:0-17137 GCF_039555335.1 Amphiura filiformis | reverse complement strand
AATAACATATTCATATCTTTTATTGCATATAAACCACAGTAAAATACAATATATATAATACAAACGGAGCATAGTAATGCAATAAATACGCAACAATGATAAAGACGAATAAAATGATGAGAAACCAATATTATTATGGTTGGGACAATTGTCAGATACCTCAGCAAATCAGCAAGCCATTATCGCTGCAAAATAGTGCGAGCGCGCTGCTTCCAGATAATATTTGAGCCAATGGCTGCGCTAATGCTGAGGTATCTAGCGATCGCCTTACACCGCCTATTTGAAAAGCCAAGGATTTTTAGTCCAGAAGTGACTTTGTTGTGAACACTTCCGAGACTTCCTATAATAATGACATACATACATACAAACATACATACATACATACATATACGAATTTTTTATTCAATAATGAACAAATACATTTGGGCCACCAAAGCGGCATTATAAATCATTACATGAATAAATTACAAACAACATGAAAATGAACAGGAAGAATTAATTGATATTGGTGAGCCTATTTCGCTGTCTCCAAATGATGTTGGTTCCAATCATGGAACTGACAGAAAGCCAAGTTTCTTCAACCCACTTCGGAAACGGTGATGAATATGACCATGGAAGTAATACACATGGAAGCTGGTCAAATACTACATCAAAGTGAGTATCATACTTGCCGCGATACTGAACAAAAGCAGTACATGTGAAAGTGGAACAATTGAGTCAACGCATGGTCAACGTGTACCATGTCTAAAATCAAAGTTCCCGCTTAAAAATCAATAGCAGTACGAGGTCGTGTACTAAGTCCTGACAATGGGCTGTGTTATATTACCGCAATGTATGACTAGTTTTATGAACACAAACAGATTTTATAAAATCCCTACGTAATAGTCAGAATGCTATCAGTTTAATTTATACAATTTTATTAAAAGTATGTAATTATGTGAAAACCTGCCGATTAAATGTATATATATATATGCTAGACTTTCAGAAAGCAGTTTTAAAAGAGAAAATGAAATGAAATACAATTTATTTTACGCAAAATGTGAAGATAATAACCGACTCTGGAACATTCTGGTCAACAGCAATTTCGGGCAGCCCCGGGCACACAAATAGATGCGGGATTCATTTTATAATGTAACGCATGTGCCAAGTGCGCATATCAATTATTACCGCTAATTAGCGGTTTAGACATAAATGCATGATTTCCAATATTTTGAAGTTTAAGAAAATCTGTAAGTATAGGTTAGAAATCGATATTTTGATTGGATTTCTGTAATTATGGATTACAAATCTAACATCCCTGCCACTTTTTTCCGAATAAAAACAACGTACTTGAAACATATCAAGAAAAACACGATTTTTGCTCAAAATAATAAACCTGTAAATAAACGAACTGGCAATAAAGGCGGCAAGTCTGATCCACATCAAAGACACGCTGACTACATTGTTATCACAATGGCTTGATACGTACTCTCTATGGAATGTTACGTAAATAATTCAATAGGTGTTGGATCGACCAGCTTCCATGTCTCTTACTTCCATGATATGACCGAGTGACCCAATCACGAAGACAAGGATTTTGCAATCAAATCCGCACAATGTGAGCAAGTTACAAAGAGGAGTATACTTTTGGAACTTTGTGTTGTAACTTTCCTCAATGAAAGCATCGAAAGGACAAGTTACTTACAAAATGAAACAAGCTAGATAATACCCTAGATTACAATCATTGAAAATAAAGAGCTATGCAGAAGTTGAGATATGAGGGAGGTAGAACTTTTTAAATGAAATGATCCTCGTACAATAGCAAGAATATGCGGTGAAATATGGACTGTGCCGTTCAACGAGGCTTTGCCGAGTATTTCCATTTAAAAAAAAATCAACATTTGTTTTATATCATATATAAATTATATTTGTCATCCAAAACACAATAAATTAAAACATGTCTACGTCTAAACTATATATATTTATTTTAGAAGCAAGACCCACGCATATAATTAGGGAGTTGACATGGTCACTGTGCCCTATACGTTCACATTTTAAAATAGAAAACTGCAATGTGGTTTTGGTTTGTTTGATTTTACTCGCCGCGCAGGCAGTTTCATTGTTATTATTTTTTGCCCCCTTCATGGGTCACGACGTTCCCTTCTCCAAATTTTGATTTTATACAAACGTGTATAATTGTTTGTTAAGCATAATATTGCTGTATGACATTGTAAAGTCCAACAAGAAATGTCTTTAAAAAGACAACGCCATGGATGCAGATCAACTTCATAACTTTGAATTGCAGGTACTTGGAATGCTAGTAAATTTGAATGTTTGGCACAACTAACCGGGTGTGAAATATTGGCATTTATTGGTAAATACACCACCAATGACATACTAGGAAATACTCAAACTTTTCATGTTGAAAGCTGAATTGAAAAATGTGTGCGAAATAGGTCTACATTTAAAAGGGCATTTCATCCCCCCCCCCCCCACTTTTCTCAAAAAAAGTTGAGATTTTTATACCCCTGGAAACCTCTGGCTACATAATGTTTATCGTCAAATTTGAATTTCGTTCTGGTATACCAGAACGAAATTACAACACATTGTCTATGGAGCATTGTAATACACATAATCATGCATAACTCGCAAACGCAAAATCGCAATCAACTGAAATTTTTGGAATAAGCTTTTTTCGTGGATATGTACTGAAAAATGTCACAAAAAGAGGATGCTAGGATCACAAAATACTCCTTTAATTCATACCTGCGTGTAATACCGTTATATTGACAAACTAAAAAATATTGTCACGTGTTCCTATGTAATAGCATGGTAATATTCGTATTGCGCGGACTTGGATGTCGACCTTTTCCCATCATACATCACGATTACATCGCAAACCGCTGGCGGCGCCCTTATTGTGAATAGCGAGAATTGAAATCACATCATCCGAGTTATACAACAATCTATATTCAGACAACCTTAAGAATGTTTGCTGCTCAAGGGATTTCATATCAATTCATAACTCCATATCTCTGTCCTTTTACCTCTTCTGTGTAAATTACAGTTAAAATCCATTAAAACATGGTATTTTATTTGAGATATTTATTTGCAATGTATAGTTTATTGGTAGTTACACTGATAACACTATAATCAAAAAGACTGATTACTCAATCCCAGGCTCAAACCAATCTTTATTTTCTGAATGTGTTGATTATATTGTTACTACTATAAACTGTCCAGTTGCTGTAACAAAAATGTGTAAAACCAAATCCACTATCTACCCCCAATTACTGGTATTTACCACCACCCCCCCTCCCCACCACCACCACCATCACCACCAGTGTCACTCCCAACATCAATTAGTGATGGTAATAGCCTTCTGCACTGTTTATACCCAGCTTGGTTCCTGTCTGGTCAGATAATTGCTCATTATTATCGTTTCACACTTGTTGACAGCTTATCAGCAGCCTGGATCAGCGGTGCAATTATATCCCTTTTTTTCATAGAGCAATTGTTCAAAATGTTTAATGTCAAATGGTTCTTAAAAACCTTATTTGTGAATGGATTTTAATCGTTGAAAAAACAAAATGTATGTTTAATATATTATTTATTTCATTAACAGCAATTTCCTAAGTTTCCAACCATAAATAATCATAGAGTTTCACCTGTTTACAAAACAAGTATTTATTTCAGATTTCCAATTAATTATGTTATCAGTAAACCTGATAAGAGGTCAAATCCAAATCTTGCTAATATTTACACTGTTATAGTCAAAAACGATACTTTGTCCTGGTATTCCCTGGCAACCCAGTCTGCATGTAGCTCATTTGTAAACATACACGACAGAAACCGGCTGTGAAGGAGCCCACATGCACGTAAACAACTTTCTAGTATAATAAAATCCGTTTTTGAGTATAATAAAGAAAGTCATGCATTGGCAACATGAAGGAAATACCTATTGCCCACTTGGTAAAATGCATACTCGTAGCCCAATCTTGTACATCATAGCACCCAGTTTAGGTTTGTGGTTTCGAAATGTTGCAATTAAACATTAGTTCTTTCAAATATGAAACACTAAAAGACAGATCTAGAACAAACACTCATTATATTTAGAAAGATATAGCAAATTTTCCATTGATAGAGACTGGACCCAAGACAAAGTACACCCAAATTAGGTGACAATTCAGAATTAAGCCATGGCTGGAAAAACATTCGATGTTAAATTGAACTAAATCAAAAGACTTTTATCTACAAGGGACATACGACGCGGACTCACACCGAGAAGCAAAACGTGCAAACATTCTCTCATTGTTTAAAGAGTACACAAATTGCCCGCCCGGGGAGGCACATCAGAATCGGATGGGGTTAGAAACTAATCAACCATTCCTATATTCAAAATTGTAATGAAATGTTGTGTGAGAGACTCCATTATTTTTAAAGGTGCTGAAATTACTGATTACACAAACTGCATTGTCTTGGAATTAGTTCAGTTCCAAATATGGAATGCAGTGTTGTTTAAGTTCTGCCTGTGGAGTAGGTTCTTGAGACCAGTTCAATAAGTGCCACGCACGACTGTTCAAAGCAGTCTACCATTGCTAACATGGCTAATGGAATCACAATGACGTCAGCCTTGTTAGGATGAGGTCTGACTGAAGCCGGACTGCCTGTCGTGCATCTGAAGAAGATTGTGCCTCCATAACCATGCTGTTATGTTACTACGAACGAAGCGATATTAGCCCAAGCACCGGGGGGGGGCACTTCAATATGAAATGGATATAGGTGTAGGGCTGGCACTTTCGCACTAAGGGCATTCGGTGAGAGCAAAATGTAAAAATATGGGGTCATTGGGTGAGAGCATGATTTTTGGCATTCGGTGAGAGCAAAATGTAAAAAATATGGGGTCATTGGGTGAGAACATGACCTTTTTTTAAATGGAATCTTTGGGTGAGAGCCAAAAAAGCGCCACAAAAACCTCGAAAATCGAATTTCTAGTTCAAAATGGCTTCAAATTTCATTGTTTTTTCAAAATAAGTAACAAAATCAGTGATAAATGAAAGTTGCTGTTCAAAATGAACTTGTAAGGGTCTTTGGGTGACAGATCAAATGGAAAAATAGGGGGTCTTTGGGTGACAGAGCATGTGTTCGTAAAAAAATATGGGGTCTTTGGGTGACAGCGATGCTGAAAAAGGGGTCTTAACAGCCCTACATACGCGTCACCTCCAAAGTTGGAGTGCCCCCCCCAGGCCCAAGCACAGCTTAAACATATGCAGCTAGAAGGTCTTGCTAGATCAGTATTTCATTCTTTTATGTTCTCTGCGATGTCGCCAAGTTGTACACTAACCTCTGACTAACGGATAACGTGTTAACCAGCCAATGGTTGTAGATTGGTCTTCAAATAAGAATATTATATATTATAACAGGTACATGGCGAACATATTATAGAGTGCCACCCCCAGTACCACCCTGGGTAATTAAGCTTGTTGACGTGGAACTTACTGTGTTTGATCAGTATTGATTTAAATATCTGGTAAGCAGCACATCATTGAGTTTATAGATAAATAGTGTACACGTCATGGGATGCGGATCTTCCACGAAGGTGGACGACCCCTCGCCAAAGGGAGATCAACGAATCAAACGGGAAAACCAAAACGACACCTTAGGCATGGGCAAGTCAGGAGAAACCAAACTTGAGACCAATGAAGATGAAATTCAACAGGGAAGCAGCAGGTAAATTTTGGACCTTTTTTATTATTAATAGATGGTATTTTATTTTCCTTTTCCTTTTTATCCTTGTTTACTCGCAAGCTCAAAATCAAATGAACACTCACCCTGTTACACAATAATTGCAAATGAAGTTATCCATTTGCTTCTCTCTCGACCTCATTTTGCTTTAGTCAGGTGATATTTTTCTTGACCTATTATACATGGTGTTCATAAAGAACTCAACTTAAGTTAGACCGACCTTTATTTTTACACATGTCCCAGCTTACAACTAAATGGAATATGCAAAATTTGTTGTGTTCGTATGAAACAAGTGCAATTTGAATGTCTTAATTGCAACATTAAAATCCACGTAGCGCCAGTGACGCCGCAGAGGATGATTTAAGGAAGCCCCATCATGCACTGCAAACGTGTTATCACTAGAGTTTCAACTGCCACTTTACTTTTCAAATCCCATTGAATTCTGTGCAAAAGATGTTGTTTAAGAATTGTGCGTGTGTCATTATTACTTGGTCGATTTCAGAACAAAAGTGATGTATGCATAAAGGATAATTCACACCTTCTGTAGGTAACATAAAATGTGAAATCGACTGGCATTTTGAATGCGTTTTTATTGTAAATATATCAGTCCAAATTCAAATGTAACCATGCCCGTCAATGCAATGTGCGAGCAGTGGTGTCATGTTCACTCACACAGCTGTGCTAACCGCAAGTGAACACAGTGGCGTGGTGGGAAGTGCTTAAATCTTCCTCTGGTGACGCCGAGAGCCATTAAGGGCGCGGGGGTAAAATGAACGCACTGGCCCCTTTGATCAGCGATGACGGTGCAGGACTTCATAAGTGGGGGACAGCAGTGGCGTTAATTCTTTGTGACATGGGGGAGGCTGGTGTAAAATCCATGTTGAAGTGGAGCGAAAGTAGCGTGTTTACCTGCCAATAAGCATCCAATATGAACATTGAAGGAGACAAATACGCGCAAAGCGCGCACAAATGTGCAATTTGAAAGTGGCGTTTTGCTCCTAGATTAAGTTTCTCTGAACAACTTGCGAGCGAAGTGCATAAAATGTGCAAATTTCAAAGTAAAAATTAATGATCAACTATGAACATTGAATGGGACTAATAAATATTTCACTGGAATTATGTCACTCTCTGCTTTTACCACAATGATCATCCTCTGCCCAAAACACATACACTCTCACATACACCCCAACCTCCACTCTGCTGTTACTTTGCAATAAAGCCTATTTCTGATTCTTTTACATTATTCCATCTGTAAATTACTAACTTGTAATATGCCCTGCCAGGGATGGCACTAGATTGACGGTTTTTGTATTAGCAACGCAAAAGTGAGGCAAGGTATCGATCGATTATCATTATGAATAATTCACATCAACTCTTACTCGGCCCCATGTACTTAGTAATTGATTGAGGTCACCACATAAACATGTCGTAAGTTGTCAAACCTGTTGCAGAGAGTAAAAACGCCCTCTAGCACAGTTACGACAGCCAGAAGTGGGTCAACTTCTATGATCCTATCAGGCAGCAGTGATTTTTTTCCATGAAAGTCTTCTAATTTGATCAGATATGTCTTGCTATACAGTAAGCCAAAAAAATAAGGTACCAGTTATGTTCACCTCCTGTATAACCTAAACAAAGCAGATATGTCATAATTGGAACCTGCAGCCAATAGCTGCATCTTTTGGCTCGAATTTAAGACCTAATTCGTTGAAATTGTTTAAGAAATAAAGACACGGTGATCCCAAAACCCAATGAAGATACCATGTAAAAGTTGCAGTTTCCTTCATTGCATGCCCTATTGATTTCTACACAAACGTGAACAAGAGAACTAGCGCCGCGCTTCCATTGATATTAGCGCGTTAAAACTAGTGTTTTAGAGTCGGATTAGAACACAAAAGTGCAACTTTTGATTTCGTTTCTTCATTAGGTTTTAGATCACCGTTTCTTTAATTCTCAACCAATTTCAACAAATAAGGTCTTAAATCCGAGCTAAAGAGTACATGTATTGACTGCTTGTTTTAATTTTGACATATTTTTCTTTATTTGGGATATACAGGGGTGAACACAACTGGTATGTTAATTCTTTGGCTTACTGTATTATAGTAATGTCGAAATTACGACTCACTGTCAATAATACGAAAGAAATGTATCACAGGTATAAGATATGAAACACACACAAAAAATCATAATATAAGCTTCTTTTTTTGTGTGAAAATGATTAATAAATCATAGACAGTAACACTGTGGCTGTCGAAATATAAAAAAAAATGATATGAAATACAAGTGAGTATTTGAAGTCACAAAACTATCTGACACCTCACGTGTCCTTCCAGTATGTCACAGTATGTCTGTGTGTTCGTATTCGTGTACTGGTGTGAAAATATCAATCTGCACTAATCAAACATAACGGTACTTGGCTCACGGCATCAATTATTGTAAGTAAAGAAAATCAGAGTCAGAGTAAAGCACCAATGAACCGAATTTTGGGCATGTTTGTCTGAGGTCACAGGTTGCAGTGACGTGACCGGGGTCCCCGGGAAATCACGTGGGCCAGCATGTTAAGATTCGCGACTGGATTACATATAGTTAATTACCATGATTACGGCCATTCATTGAGAGATAAATGTACAAAATATTGGATCTTTGGATATGCTATGGACGTTTAGATCTCAATTATGGGGAATTGGTTAGATATGACTTTTTAATGATGCCTTTGGGTGAGAGCCAAAACAGTCACACAGAAGCCTCCAACACCGAAGTTTTATAGTTCTAAATGGTTTCAAGTGGCTTTGCTAGACCATGATGCAGTCATGTCTACAGTAGAATTCATCTCGACCTTTGCAGGACTTAACCCCATTAAAAGCTATTAAACCAAGATAACACTCATTGAAACAGCTCAACTGATTAAATCGGATCTTCTCTGGCTGTGCACATGTGACTGTTTTCATGTGCGATATCGCAATAAAGTTTGCGTATTATAGCTTCAGTTGGGTAACCGATTATAAAGGAAACGAAAGGAAACAATGGTATGTGTACTTTTGTTCACGAAATGAGACAATGGCGTGCTTTTTGTAAACCAGCATTCTTGAAAATGATAAGCAACATGTTACATATCCTTCCTAAAACACAAAAGTACGACCCTCTCCAAACACCTAAATTAGCTAAAAATTTAGGACATGTTACAAAACTATATTGTCTAGAATTTTAGAAGAGTACTTTAATATTGGCCGGTTATTTTTCACACAGCGACGTTAACTAGGCAATGTACTATTACCTATAACATTAACTAAAACACCAAAGTACGAATATTTCCAAACATCTAAATTAGCTAAAAATTTAGGACATGTTACAAAACTATATTTTCTAGAACTTTAGAAGAGTACTTTTAATATTGGCCGGTTATTTTTCACACAGCGACGTTAACTAGTCATATCCCCATACTTTTAACGTAGGGCTATTTGTAGAGGTCACGCGTCAATGGGAAAGAGCACTGTGTATTGTGTATAGGAAAACGGACAGTAACTGCAGTATGCTCTATTAAAAACTAAATAACAACAGCAATGATATAATGGAAGTTGCCGTTGAATAAACATCGATATCACCCAAAGACCCAATTTGTTTCCGATCACATGGTTTTTTACTCAAAGCCCGGCTCAAAGCCCCCACCCCTCCCCCCGCCTTTTTTCCATTCGATCAACCAACCCGATGCAGATGCCTCAATTATTATTTTTATTTAAACGGCAACTTTCATTTATATTTATCACTGACTGTATCGCGAAGCATTTTGAAACAGTGCTATATCTGAAGGCTTCTGTGCCTCATATTTATTAACTGATTCATTACTACGAATCAGTACAACTGTACAGACTTCAATATTCAATATAATTGAAGAACTCCCCCTGATCATATTTTTACTAATATTGAATAGTATGACAACATACGTTTATTATTTGACATGTAAGAATATACAATGATTTCTTGAGTTTCTTACTGGCGCGGCGAGTTATAAGCTTGATTGCAAAGTAACTATGGTAACAGTAGAGTGGATGGTGTGTGTATGGGGGTGGGTGGGGGTGCGGGTAAAGGTGAGCAATAGCTGCCTTTCATCATTCAACATTTGTTGCACTGATATGGCTTCAAGTTTGACGGCAGTGGGACTTGAGATGCTTGATGAACAATTACCACCTGATGAACAATATCAAATACTTTACCTTATGTATCAACTTGAGAGTGGATTATAAGAACTAAATATCTTCAGTTAATAGTTATACACAGAGGACTACAGACCGCGTACCACCAGTCAAAGTCTCCGCCTCATCCGATAATGAGATTGTTCCATGAAATGCGACAGGCGAGACTGCTACGCAATTACCGCGTATTTTCATGGTCTATTGCGTAATCGCGAAAGCACGCAACGCTCTATCGCGTATATGCGAAGGCACGCAGCGCTGGCGTGATTGTTTGACACGGCACGATCGAACAATCGGCCCTCATGAATATGCGAGAACTGGTAGCATACAATACTACAATACACGGGGACTTTGACTGGTGGTACTTTCTCTGTTTATCTCTTTCCTCTATGTAGTTATAATAGATTTCATAATACATTGGAGCGTTGGGAAAAAGTTAAAACCATATTAAGTAATCAACGCTCCAGATCGGGGCACCAGATGCAGCATTTCAACTTCAAACAGACATAAAACATGATAATATATCACAAAAACGCCATCCAACATGTCCAACATTCCAAAGATTCAAAAGGTTAAAATGTCGCCCTATAAGAGCGGACCCTGCAAGACCCGTACCCCTCTGGCTGTATATCAGTTGTATATAAATGGTTGAGATTTTCAATGAAAGTATTATTATTGAGCCATCGTAATTCTGAAACTTTCTTTATTCATTCCAATGTGTTGCTTGTGTTTGACATTGTTTAAGGCGGATTGAAGGGGAGCATGACCAAGCGGTGTTTGCACTCAAATGTTAAGACAAATAAAGCTGACACAAAAGAGGAATTATATGGGTTCTATAGTAAAGGTGATCACAAGGCTGTCATTTCCGCCCCATATGTATGATTTTTCTCGGAGGATGAATTGCCTAAAGTTTTCGTTTTGATACATTATTGACCTTAACTCAAGAGACGCAAAACTAATTGCAATTATTGGCTTCCATGACTCCCAAGCAAACACACAACGTTTTACAGAAAAGGTTTAACTGTCGGCTTATAAGAGTATAAAAACGCTTAAATAACATTCATAAAATATTTTTGAAAACGTGATGCAAAACATTCTTACAGAATGTTATTGAACTATTGACAAAAATTTTGCCGAAATATTTGCCCAAAATATTTTACAATAACATTTTAAAAACGTATTCATGATCTTTAGACAACCCAAAATATAAATGTTATTACGTTTTTGGATAAACACATTGTTAAGAACATTTTTGTGTTTGCTAGCTCATTTCCTATCAGATTAATGTATTAATATGTTCACTTCAATGGCAAGAACTAGAAACATAATAAGCCCTGCCTTCTTTGGAATTGCGGCGGGGATTCCCCTTTTAATTGAGGACCCAAGTCGATGGCCTATGCATGGGTCCTACCCAATATATTTTGATTAAACATGGTAAACATCAATAGAACATACTTCAAAGGTGGAGAAACATTTATTTTGTGGCTTAGCAACGCATGAAACAAACATACCCCTAAGAGTGTTGGATTTTACGGCATTATTATTTTAAACACGTATATTCTCATGACAACACAATTATCTACCATTTGATTTTGGCATAACGCCCTATGAAATATCTCGTTATTCTGAAAAAAGGTCATCAGCAAAATAAGAACTGTATTTTAAAAAGATAAGCCACGGATGACGATCATATTTCATAATTTTGCATTGATAAGTGCCTGGGATGCTTGTAATTTGGTCTGTGTGTGGGATATTTTACAGGGTGGGAAATCCGGCATTTATTGGTAAATGCCATTAAAAGCATATTGGGAAAATACCGTGAATGTTGACAGCTGAATTTACTTTGCAAATATTCATGTTCTAAATATATTTAATTTGTGAGTGTATCAAAAAGCTCAATGGAGATCACATCCACCAAGTTTCACGACAAGTCAACAATCTATATTCAGTTGACCACAGATTACCTTTAAATTTTTTAGCGCTCAATGGTTATCATAATCCATCATTGACGACAATCTATACCTAGTTTACCTCAGATGAACTTAATATGACCTTGAACATATTTGGCGTTGGATTATTTTATTTATATATATTTGCACATTATATTTTGTTTACTGTTGCTGTGAGAGGTCAATAGCATTGCCAGATGCAAGCCATAAACATTTCTAACACAGCCGAACATAAAAATCCCTTCTCATTGACAATATCTTGCAGTCACAAGGCAGAAAAAATCACTAAATCAATATATTTATAACAAAAGAGAATCCAGACAATGGCACAACACCTGTTTCAGACAGTGATTTTAAACAATGTGATTGGCGACTGAAATCACGTCACGATTCAATTACTAAATTTAAGGGTAGACTAGGTATTGTAAAATAACACTATGATGTTTTGCAAAAGTTAATTCTACAAATCATATACTTTGAAACCTTACTTGATTTATTGTTGTTAATGAGTTATGTACATTTTACAAAAGTGTTGTTGTTTCAGCCCTCTTTACAACATAACTCAAGAACGTACAGGACCTACAAAAGTATAGGCCTGTCTGTAATATTCGAATTCTTCTACACACTCGCTATGAAATGATCAATGCAATTTTTGCCAAAGATCACTACCATTTGCAAGATTTAAAATAGTTGCTAACCTTAATTATAGTACTTTACGAACTATATTTTGGAAAATCTATCCAATAGGTACGTGATTTTTGAGATATCTGCGCATCACATTTAAATATCTTCTTGATTTAGCTAGAACGATATAATGTCAATTATTCTTTGCGCATGGTCAAAGGTGCTCTTAGACTAGCCACAGATTATCCGGTAGAAGCCTTAACAATGAAACAAACAAGGATGGTGCGTTAATAATTACAAAATGGCGGATGTATGATATATAAATTTACTTTGGGATACAAATGGTGAGTAACTTCGAACTGATGGTAGACCAGTTAACTGAAATCACAAAAATAATTGAAAAAGTGTGTGATTTGGCAGGATTATGGCAAGAAATGTTACTATTTTTAATCACTGCTGTAGTTTGGACATACAAATTGTACACTTTGGCTTAGATGGCTAAGTAGGATTCAGTGATAATTGCAGCTAGTTAAACATACAAAATATGGCTCAACAATGAACATTAAGGGTATACGATGTATTGTTGGTCGAAGCAGCAAAAATAAAATGTAGTTCACAGCATCTTGCGAATGGTAGTGAGCTTTAGCAAAAATTGCATTGCTCAATTCATAGCGAGCGTGTAGAAGAATTCAAATATCACAGATATACTTTTGTAGGTCCTGTGGTTTTTGAGTTATGTTGTAAAGAGGGCTGAAACAACAACACTTTTGTAAAACGTACATAACTCATTAACAACAATAAATTAATCAAGTTTGCAAAGTATATGATTTGTAGAATGCACTTTTGCAAAACAAAGTGTTATTTTTCAATAGTATATTGATTCAGATAATGAAAATCGATTTTTGTTCCTTTGGCTGCTTCGACCAACAATACCTCGTATACCCTTAACTTGTGTGCAATTGTGGAGCACTGACAATCGCCAAGTTTGTGAAGTCATTCTGAAAGCTTGAACATGTACTCTAATGATGCATATTAACATTATTTCTCTAATATGTTAACAACACATATCCAAAATTGAAACAAAATCTGAAGATAGTAAGCTTTCCAATATGAATTGAATCTGAAAAAAGAGCGAGTGCATAAATGTGATACAAAATTCAAACAGCAAACGTTTCCCTTTGGCTCAGAATAACACTATTACTAAAATCATGAAAATTAGACTCCTTAGACTTTTACCTTTTAGGAGCGCAATGAATTTAGATTTTTTACCTGTTACATGCAGTCCTGCATTTAGATTTTATAAAGTCGATAAGATAAAATCGATTTACACCACATGGGCGCAGCCATTAGCAGTTGGCGCCAGGATGTCTGGCATGTGGCTTGAAGCTCTGCGGGCTGTCTTCCTAGTTTTCAATGGCAAGATAGTAATTGTGACCCGTTTTCCTGCTTAGAAAATTGTATTTTTTTGCTAATTCAAAACCTTTTACAGAAAATCCTCTCGAAAACTTTTTTAATCTCTCGACAAAGTTTTTACAAATATTGTTTTGTACGTTGTGTTTAAAATTCAGAATCGCCCAATGCTCAGAATCTCCTATTCATTTGTGTGTGTAGCTGAAAATCATCCGGGCATCTGCCAATGGGTGGTCCGCAAATAGGTGCCTCCATAAGCGCAATGAATGTTCTTTCTACCATATTTAGTTTCATAAAAAAGTAATTTTGAAGGTGGTTACCTCATCATCAAACTTGAGGACAAAAGATCCTGTAGCCTTAACTCAAAAAGTGCAGTGTTCATCTTACATTGATCTATATGAAATATGTCAAGGAAGCCAATTCGCTACTTGCATGGTTCCGCCATTATGCAATGTGTTCGGGGAAAGCCGCCCACTGGCAGCATACATGAATGGGAATTTAACCAGTCACATATATATTAACATACTGTGTAAGGTTGCGTAATTCTTCTTTTCATGTATGCTGCCAGTTCGAGGCTCTCCCCGCACATATTGCATAATGGCGGAACTATCATGACTATGCAAATAGCAAATAGCGCATTTATCTTTCCAAAAGTTCTTGAGTTAAGGCCAATAATATATCAAACCGAAAGTTTGGGCCATTTTTCTACTCTCGAGAAAAATGCACCTAGGGCGGAAATGATGCCGCTTGTGTATCAGGTTTATTTATCGCAAGCTCCCATCCTACCTGCTTTAATATCGGTTATGTTATATCATCAAGAGTTTATTCATTAAGGAAATGTGTTTTGAACACCTATTGTTTTTTGAAATTGTCGTGCTTACCTTTCATTCTTCTATATTTCCTAGGAGTACTCAACAGGAGAGTAGACAAGAAATGCGGACGCATAGTGGGAAAGAAACTCAAAAGACCCACTTCCAGCCGGCAATTCATGAAAGGAAACACATCCTACAACTTAACAAACAGGAAGTGCAGGAGCATGGTGGGATAGGAAAAGAAAAGAGACAAAATGATCAGGCGAAGTCCGATAGAAACAACAAAATACCTTCAAAAACTGAAGGTCACGATGAGCCATTGACGCATGGAAACCAAAGGGTTATAGATGAAGGAAACAAAAACCATCAAGTTAAAGTAGAGGAGCAAAAGAGCAGAAAGGTACACGGTGAAAGAAACGACGGAACAGAGATAGAAGTTCGAAGAAATAGTGGAATGAATGACTTGCTGTCGAATCATCGGAAGTGGGCAATTGAAGATACGTTCTGGGAGGGGAAGAAACGTGTCATCAAAGATTTCAATCGAATCAGAGAAGTGGACAAGCATGCCATTGATGTAAGTCAGTCTCGTTTTTCAAGAAGTTATCAAACGTTAGATTATAGCGCATAGTCTTTTACATTATTGCAATCATGCTCATTTGAATAGTCTGTCCGGTCTAAAAATAATAAATAAGATGTCCTGTTCCGCCGGCAAGATTGTCATAAAGGCTTCATAATTACCAACAAAAATAAGCTAAAATAGATACCCCAAAATATTATTTGGAGTTTGAAGCTGAAGAGCAAAAAACAACTAGTAATTTGCAAATGTATTAACAGTTTATATCTTTGTTACCTCGATATTTTTACTTCGTATCTTACCACCGAGTGGTTGTTTCAACATCCAATGTTCACCTTAGTATAAATGTCTACACTGGACATGGTTCTCTTCTTTCTATGAATACCGAAATACGTACGCGCGGTGCCAACACATTTTCTGACCCGGTTTTCTGACAACGTTTTATTTTCTGAGCCATTTTTGCCTAATTCACAATATAATTTTTCTCCACTCAGACTCCAAAATCTTTCAAAGAAGATAGCCAACAGCTCGTATCTCATTTAATAAGCATTACCCAATCTGATCTAGAGAAGTATCGTGTTATTTGTCGCTGGATAGCACATCATATAGAGAGTGACCTTAGTCATATAAACGAGGAACCAAAACTCGAAGATGATCGGCCAGAAACTATACTGAAGAATGGAAAAGGTCGAGATTTCTCGAGCTTGTATATACATCTCTGTCGGTAAGTAGTGGTGCTTGTACTTTACCTACCTCTTATTCAGCTGTGCACTCTAGACATTGTTTCTTTCGCAAAATTGAGTTTTTTTGATATGTTTGTACTTTGTTATGTTTTTTATAAATACAAGGAATGAAAATCCAGATTTGTAAACTCCAACTGCAATATTTTAAGGATTTTATTTCACTATTCCACTCTTGTTTGAAATTGAAAAGGAAAGAAAATCTTTGTTGTACCAGCAGGGTACACGCGCGCAACAACGCATCGCGTTGCGTATCGCGCAATTTGTTAACGCACAAATACGCTACACATACGCGACGCTTATCTGCATGCGCGGCGCATCTTATGGAAACACAACGGAAGCACAAAACCTAGTGGTCAAATGGGTCCGTTTTAGCTGATAAAATGTGGGTTTTTTCAAGTTCTTTCCCCCGATTTAAATATCAAGTTATGAAGTGATTTCGCTCAAACATTGCTCAAGGGGCCGTGAATTAACCGATGTTTATGTAATGTAAGGTAGAAAAATAAAAACTGCCGCATTCTCCTGCGAGATTCGATGAAAGTGCAAAATGTGACCACTTTAAACTTCAACGGCCATTATTTCAATGTTCATTTTCTCGGTAAAATGACGATTTAGGTACACGATAACTCAATAAATACAGCATCTATAGGTAAGCAAATATGATCATCGTAAAAGCATGATCGACTTAAGAAACAGTTTTCTCATTTTTTTATATTTTGGTCTATTTCCGATTTTAGGCATCATTTTGTGCAAATAGGCGTTTGTGAATTTTAAAAAGTTCAATTTGAGGTCAATATCTCACAAAATAAGGCCAATATCAAAAAAATAAAAAAACCGTTTTTAAGGTTCTTCAAATTGAGCTAAAAACAAAATAAAATATTTTGGAAAGAGTGTTTTTTTGTTATGATGTACCTAACAAATATTGCCAAAAACTCACTTTATTGTGATTTTCTTCATAATTGTTGTTTTTACCCCAAATCTGTATTTATATTAAGATTTATTGATGTCTTGCCTTCATAAATATACTTTTATATGTCTTGCGCGAATAATTACTGTTATTGCACTTTTACTACATGCATGTCTGAGAGTACACAGCCTCCTTAAGAAGGGTAGTGTG
>NW_027305942.1:0-17155 GCF_039555335.1 Amphiura filiformis | reverse complement strand
AGGCCAATTACAATTGATTCTTAGTTTCCTGTTTCCCGTCCACGTCCAAATTAGAAAATTGCAAAATATTAAATTATTTTATTTATATTTTGGATTTTTTCTTAATAACTTTTAATGACTACCATTTGCTACTTTCTGACTTTGATCATATCATCTATAATGATGAATAAACATAGAACCTAATTGTACCATTACTTATGTATAAAATCAAACATAGTAGTAAAATAATTAAATGCATGCTCCTTGTCAAAATGGCGTGATGTAGGTTGCGACCACTTATTTTAAAATAAAGAAAATAAAAGATAATTAATAATTAAAAGTCGTCTCATCCCTGGTTTTCAACCATGAAACAGGAAACTAAGAATTAATTGCCTTCGGTTCAAAATGTGTAAGAAATACTGTAAAGCTGAGCATACCGAAATTTTTGGGGCACATTAATTATTGCGCTCTACACACTTACCGCAAAAATAAAAATGTGTGGAAATGTTCTTTGTGCCTAGGTCTTTGAACAAAAAACACTAAATAATGCGAAATTGTGCAAACTCCGCAAGTCATGAAAAATTGCAAACATGACCATAACCTATTTTACAATATAAATAATGTTTGTTCATTGCACATTTAGGCCAAACAAATAATACTGTTGCCCTCAGCGACTAACCCTAAATCCTGAAAAATTGGGTCAGTCACACTTTTTTTTTGAATGATGATTTTTACAGATCTGTTCAAACAATCAATGTTTTTCACTTCAAATTAATATTTTATTGAAACTGATTATCTAAAAAGTATCCAGTGCAGTAGTCAACATTTACAAATGTCTCTAATGGAAAAAGCGTTATTTAATATTTGTGGGGATTTTTAAAAACTGAGGGTTTAACAAAAATCCAACCAACCGGCTGACCCAACTTTCCCATTTGCCCCACTTGAGGGCAACACAACAATATTTTTTGGCCTCACTTGGATGCACAAACATTTTCATACTTTCAAATATTTCTTTTGCTTATTAGCATTTAAGAAATGTATAAATTTTGCGAAAATTATGTGCCGCAATTTGTTTTTCAAAAGTCGTAAATATTTTGTGCCTCAAAATTTTGTGTTCAAGACACTTTTTGAATATCATGTATAGGAAACAAACTTTTTAAAGTTTTTTAAATTATTATTTTATTTCAATATTTTTTACTTGTGTATAATAAACATGTTTGTGCTTAAGGCTCATTCAGTGATCCCAGCGAAAGTGTACCAAATTGTGTATAAATTACTTGTGAAATGTGAAAAAAAAAGTCGTTAAAATCGTCATTAGGTATTTTTGAATTGAAAAATGTGGCATTAAAATACATGTAGCTAACTTCTTGAGTAGAGATAATACAGTTTCATGTACAATGTCTACAAGTTTAATTTTTGTTTAATTTTGTCCAGCTAAACCACTAGCAGGCTATGTTATCTTATCTACTGTATGTTGTAAGGTGCAAAACAAATGGATTTGGACAATTTTTACGATTTTCCAAAACAGCAATTTGGCATTATTTAAAGATATACATGTTGTTTAAATGTTAATGCTCAATGATATGTAAATTTTTACTTTACCACATACTTTAGTCATGGATTTTGGTTTAACAGAACTATAAAGAAAATCATAACAAACATTTTCAAAAAGTGAGGAGGCCATGGCCTCCTTGGATACCCCACTTGCTATAATAGCCCTGGCAGGGGTAGCGTTAGAACTAAACACTCAAGTGTCCGCAGGGACCCCCGAACTTGCAAAAAAATTAAAAGTAGGGGGTCCGGAGTAGAGTTTGGTGAGTCCCAGTTGCACAAATGCAGCATAAATAGTATGTCTGCAATAGCGCTAGATTGAAAAACTGGGGGTCTGCAGGGACCCCTGAACTTGCAGGAAATTTAAAAACAGGGGGTCCCAACTCTATTTTGGTGGGTCCGGGACCCCAAAAAGCAACTTAGCGCTACCCTTGAGCCCTGGTGCAGTATCAACATAGCAGATTTATATGTGTTTTGATTTGGGAGCCTATTTTTTTATTGTTAATAATATGTATGTAACATGATCAAGGGGAATGAGTCTAATACTGTTGCAAATATTGAGTTATTGCCAAAAAAGGTGCTCAAATTCTTCTGTTATTGTTTTCAGCAAGTGAAAAATTGCCTGTAACTTTACATTGTATAACTAGAAGTTAACTTTTCATGGGGTTTGCATCAAAACGAAGTTTTATTGAAGGGTTGATATTAAGTTGTTATTGATGTAAAAAACTTGAAATAGAATTTCTTTCAACATTATTAAACTCATTTTCCTTGATTTATTTTGATGTGATGGGTATTTATGTATTTTTATTTTAAATTATCAATTAAATGTTCAAACTGTAATGCAAAGTTAATAGTAAGAGAATCAGAAATATATTGGCTAATTATAACTATGCAATTATTTGTTTCTTTGTCTAATCATTCCGTTTGATAATACCGTTGAGTTCCCATGGAGTCAGGGGCGTACCATGAGCCACAGAGCCAAACGTCACGCTGACCCACTACCAAAATGACTTTACTTTAATGCATGTTTTTAAGCATAATTATGAAAAGTTGCAATTTTAATGCTAAAATGGGCCAAAATATTTGGTCAAAAAGTTTGGGTTGTGTTGTGTTGGGTCAATACTATGATATGAATTACAGAGATATAGAAAATCCCTTTAATGCTCTGTATACAGAGTGTATCAAAATTCTTGGTACCCATCAGTTTCCAGTGATTATGGACAAGATGCAACATCAAAATTACCTTATTTACATGTATTAATTAAGCCTAACTGAACCAGGTCATTGCACATGATTTGATAACGCAATCAGCCTAAGTCCAGTGGCGTACCGTGGCCGCCCCAACCCCGGGGGGCTGAAGAAGAAACAATTTTGCCGTCCCTTCCTTAACAGCCCGAAAAGGTTGACCCAATTTTTTTCACGGTTGTTTGAAAAAGTGAAGAGCAAAAAAAAAAAGGGTTTTTGGCGCTAGTGCCCTAAAAGCAACATTTTTTCAAATTTTTTTTGTTTTTGCCGCCCCTTCTTCTTCCGCCGCCCCTTCCTTTTTGCCGCCCCCTACTTTGACCCGGGGCTGGCGCCCCAAAGCCCCCCCCACCAAAATACGCGCATGAAGTCATATATACCCAGGGAATCGCTGGCCGGGCAAGCGTCACCCGTGTGGCTACAGGCTGGTGATCTTCTGTGTGGCATGCGAGGGGTCCGAGGTTCGAATCCCGGGGGTGCCAAGTGACTTCTTTGTTCATCTTATCTCCTTTTTTGTTACTTCTTTCCCATCCGATATAGCAATAAACCTTGTGTTCAGTCTGTCAGTTAGGCCTTTTTAACCCTAACTGAACCAGGTATCAGTTTCACTAAATCTCACTATTAAAACCACAGCTTGTGCATGCATCACCAGCCTGTAGCCACACGGGTGACGCTTGCCCGGCCAGCAATTCCCTGGGTATATGACTTAGGCTGATTGCGTCATTGAATCACATGCGATGCATGCACAAGCTGTGGTTTTAATAGTGAGATTTAGTGTCATCTGAAAGCTCCCAAGGTTGAACAAGGGGGGTGTGGGGTGCCAATTGACTTCTTTGATCACCTTCACTCCCTTTTGTTTCTTCTTTCCCTTCCGATAGCAAAAAAAAAAAAAACTATAATAAATCCTGGGAATTTCAAGGGGATCCAATGTTGCATATTGAAGGAACTGCAGGCCTGTCAATATAAACACTAAGAACTGATGGGTACCATTTTGAGACGGCCTGTATAATTTGGCCTCCCTTTTGAGGCGTCCTCGCCAAAAATATGTAGAAACAAACAAAAACAATTATGCATCAACTCTATTGTAAATACCTGCTTGTGTTGCTCCTATTAGTGAATCAAATTTAAGCAATGTAACTTTTTCATAAAAAATCACTGTCGGATATCTACTAAAGATAACACATTAATATTAGCGCATTGCTATCTACTAAAGATAGCACTTCAAGGCATTGTTATCAATATTGAAAATAGCACATTAAAATGAGGGTATTGCTATCTACTGAAGATAGCATATTAATATTAGGGCATTGCTATCTACTGAAGATTTATAGGTTAATACCGGGGGTTAATAAATGCGTATCACTTATTGGGAGTGAAATTGTACTAAATAATGCACGCGTACTGAGATGTTGATGCGTCTAGTGCATTAGACGCATCAACATCTCAGTACAAGTGCATTATTTGGTCAAATTTCTTGAGCAACAAGTGATAGGCATTTATTAACCTATTTCATACACGAGAAAAAATCCAGAGATTTTTGCATTTTTATGACAAAATTGTCAATAAAAATGTTGGAAAATGCAAGCAAATATAAATGCATCAACCAGCAAGTAAAATGAACACGTCCGAAAACACTACGCGTACTACGCGGAGTGCGCGCCCGTGCAATTGTACAACATTTATGCACGGCTAGTAATTTACTAACGTTTGCTCTGATTGGTTCTCACTATCTAGGAGTGTATGAAAACTCGTTAGGGCATTGCTATCTAATGAATATTTATAGGTGCGTATCACTTGTTGGGAGTGAAATTGTACAAAATAATGCACACGTACTGAGATGTTGATGCGTCTAATGCACTCCCCGATTAGACGCATCAACATCTCAGCTCAGTACAAGTGCATTATTTTGTACAATTTCTCGATCAACAAGTGATACACATTTTTTAACCTATTTCATACACGACTAAAAAATCCCATGATTTTTGCATTTTTGTAACAAAATTGTCACTACAAAAAATTTTGGAAAATGCAGGCAAATATAAATGCAACAACCCGAAAGTAAAATGACCGCGTCCGAAAGCACTACGCGGAGTGCGCGCCCGTGCAATTGTACATTTATGCACGGCTAGTAATTTACTAACGGAGGCTCTGATTGGTTCTCACTATCTAGGAGTGTATGAAAGCACATTAAAATCAGGGCATTGCTATGTACTGAAGATAGCACATCAGGGAATTGCTATTTACTGAAGATAATCATAACCCATGAATATTACAGCATTTGCTATCTACTGAAGATAGCACATTGATATTATACCTTTTTATATTTCTTTATTTTAATATATATGCAAACATGAAACAAGCATAGTGTGAAAGTATCAAAGGGGTTTCTTATGGAATGGCACTTTATTAGTCATTCATAACCTCATTAATAAACGCGATGCGTGCGATCCAATCATATTTTATTATTTGTAAAAACGCGAACGCAAATCGAGGTCATTAATAGCGCGAAATGACGCCATGGCAGTTTCGCGTGCGTGAACTGTTCCGTCGCATCGAATGCGCGCACATGGAAGGCATGGTCAAAAGTACTATTTACGGCTTGGAGGTACTATTTACGGCTCATCCGGGACATTGAAAATACTATTTACGGCTTAGAGGTACTATTTACGGATAGGAGTACTGATGGTAGAACTATTTTTGGTCATGTGATCCACTTTTAACCAATCAATGAACAAGAATATATTAATGAACACACAGTTATTTGCGCCGAGCGTACTACGCAAACATGGCAAAGACCGGCGCTTACGGCGCAAACACAGCTTTTGAGAATTGACCAATCACATGGTCGTTGCTAGGCAAGGTCAAGGTTCGGTCATGCAGGTCGCGCGATAGTGTTATTCTATGAAAAATATGCTGACGCAGAAGGTACAGCCTCTCATGATCGAGAATTTATTATTTTGGCTATTCGCCACTTGCACGGTTCCGCCATTATGCACTATGTGCGGGGAGAGCCTCGAACTGGCAGCATACATGAATGGGAATTGAACCAGTCATATAACATTCTGTGTAGGGTGACATGAATCTGCCTTTCATGTATGCTGCCAGTTCGAGGCTCTCCCCGCATATAGTGCATAATGGCGGAACCGTGCAAGTGGCGAATAGGACCTGGTCACTCCATAATGCTACAGGGAGCACAGTACTTTAACAATGGAGTGAAAGACTCATTATTGATTAGGAGCGTATTTTAAAAGTACAGCTCCTGTGCGTGTATAGCAGCAAGTCAGTGTAGATGGTATAAATATAAGAAAAAGTTTAGGGTTGAGATCAGGTGAAAAATACATCAAATGAACATGAAACTTCACATTTATGTTCAGAAAGGTGTCTATTTAACATGTCGCGAAAGGTGTATGGAAATTCCAAAGGGAAGCTGGTGATTTAATTTTTAACTCGAGATCTACTTGTCCATTTTTTAAACCTTTTTACGGAGGGTATGATAGAGGTAATAAACGGCAACTCTGCCAAATTACAGCTCAGTAGGTAAAGGTTTCACCTGATCTTATTGATCTGAAGATTTTGTGCCATTCTGAGCAGTGCTGTACTTGGCCACTGGCAATTAAGCGCTCTGTGGCGATGGACCCATTTTGACTCACACTTAAAAGAAAAACAAATAAGTTGTGTTGCTGTAATTTGCAGGATAGTTACAAAACATAATTGGCATTAACATCCCCAATTTTTACCGAAAAATTTTGAAAAATAAAAGAATGAGCTCAATTTAGAAATGTCTGTGCAGGCAGTGCACAGTTGAGCTCCCTGCATGCATGTCTATGGGAGTGTTCTAATCAAGTTGATGGTTCATCATAGTTTTTCTATCATCATGTTCATTGGTCATCCCTAATTATATCACCATAATGTTAGAGATTGCTATCTACTGAAGATAGCACATTAAAATGAGGGCATTTGCTATCTACTGATGATAACACATTAATATTAGGGAATTGCTATCTACTGAAGATAGCACATTAAAAGCCATATTATAACATTTGCTGAGGAAGACGCCCTCACTGAATTTTTAAAATTCCTTTTTTACACGATTAAATTGTACTTTATTAAACCAATATACCCTGCAAAAATCAAGACTCTATGTGCTGTAGTTTTGTCAAAATCCGTGATTTTGAATTAAAGGCCGATTCAGTGCTTTATTATTAGTCGAACGCATACACGATGTTCATAACACACAGTACGTCACAGCGTGCGGGACGGTGATATACACAACAAAGGGTCGTACCACAACATGACCGAAGGAGTGGTACGTATTGGCATTTATGTGCGCTGGTAGTAAATTCCAATTTTCTTTGCTTTGCCGTAGTTCGGCTCAAAAATAAAAGGGGATATATCTGACAGTAAAATCTAACATTTTATGGCAAAGAAATGCTAATCTATTTTGTTTGAAAATGTTATAATATTGCTTTAATTTTAGAGCATATAACACATTAATACTAGGGCATTGCTATCTACTGAAGATAGCACATTGATATTAGGGCATTGCTATCTACTGAAGATAGCATATTATTAAGCCATTACTACTGAAGCACAGGTATTAGGGAACTGAAGATAGCACATTTATATTAAGGCATTGCTATCTACTGAAGATAGCACATTTATCATATTAGGGCATTGCTATCATTGATATCGATAGAATATGTAGGCCTGTGGCCATTATACCCCCGGTACTGATCTCATTGATCCGAGAAAATTTAAAAATCCATGCAGGGTGCCGCGCGCGCGGCAGACGAAAGCATTTCACACATTTAAAAAAAAACATGAATTTTTTTAGACTTAAAAAAAAAAAAAAAAACTAGTTTCTGAAAATGACCTAGGCCCACAGTTATGCCAAAAGCACCCAAAACTGCCTTAGCCGGTCAGTTCGGGGTAGGGTTGGGGGCCGCAAAGAAAGTACAGTTATTTCAGGGGGAGGGATATTGCTGCAAAAAGTGAACTTTTAGGTTTTTAATAGGCTACTCGGGGAGTTTTGATGGGGTGGGGACAGCGGGGACATAGTTTTGATGGGGGCATACCCCCGCCACCACCCCCACATTTTTCAGACTTTTCCAATGGTGAGGAAGGAACAACTAAAGCCTCCAGCATACTTTCCTGCCGCTTGCCGCTGCGGCAAGCGGCAGGGCCAAGTGGCAGGGCGTTTCAACCAATGACAAGCCTTTATTGTGTCCGTTTGTCTGCAATGCGTGTGCGCCACGCCGCTCTGCGACAACTTGAGCTGCAGGGTAGTATGAAACCAGCATTACAACTAGTCTAATAGGGCCATGATGTTTTGGGTCCGGGGTTTTGGGCTAATTACCTGGGAAGAGAATACTGCAGAAATAACACAACAACAAATGGGACAAGTTTGTGTTGGGACGAGTTGTTATAGGCCGAATTGGCGACAGACTTGTAAAGCCTCCAGCATACTTTCCTGCCGCTTGCCGCTGCGGCAAGCGGCAGGGCGTTTCAACCAATGACAAGCCTTTATTGTGTCCGTTTGTCTGCAATGCGCGTGCGCCACGCCGCTCAGCGGCAAGCGGCAGGGTAGTATGAAACCAGCATAAAACGTAAACATCATCGCGCTGTCGATATCGACGAAAACGGAAGGATCTGTTGACGTGGAAGTGTAATTAAAATAGATATGAAATTTATTTTTACGGGTTTGGTTTGAAAGAAATCATCATGATATCAGATATTCTATTGTTTGGGTAAGTGATAAATCAGACATATTCGTGTAGTTTTAATTTGGAAGCTGCAATGAGAAGAAAAAACACGCCGAAAATTGATTGACACAATTTTGAAGACTTGCAATTGCAATGCTATCACTGTATTCATATAATGATTGTGAAGTAGTAAGCTTAAAAATTCAAATGTTGTAGATGAATAACACATGAACACTAACATGACCCAGGCATAACCCGGGGGGGGGCACTTCCATGACAGATATGCATCATGTGCCTCGGGATAGACCCCCTTTTTCAAACCGGCTTGTACCCAATGACTAGCCCGAAACCATATGGAAAAGTTTTCCTATGAAAGTCTCTTTAAATAAATTATACTCGACTCCAGTGTGTGCACGCTTGTGTGTACAGAGGCGTTCGAGGTCAATGCACAATGCATACATTACGTACACAGCACACTAAGCAGGGCTGTATGGAAGAGGGTATGGTTTTTCCTACTGTACGACGGCATTTTGTAACCAATCAGATTCCTTTTTAGAGAGTAGAATCTGGCAAAGTATTTCTAGGAAATATCGTGTGAGCCAAGTCAATCGGACTGACTATTATCAAGTGAGGGCCGTCTATAGCACGCTACTTTAATAACACGGGGTGCATGTCAGTGTATTTCGCAGTAAATTGAGTGAGATTTTGGGAATACCTTGCAGTGTTTAGTGCTCCAGTACGACGAGGTCTTTCATCAGATTTCCTTGAAAATCAGGGAAAGTAGAGTTTAATATATACATGAGACAATTAAGAGTGAGCCAAAAAATAAAAGACTTTCCCTTTATAATAATTGAAGTTGAAAGTGAAAAAAGACAATTTTCTCCCATTGCTTAACTGTGGGACCCCTTTTATTTGAGCAAAAGAGACTACTTTTCCATATGAAATTCATGGCCCTGTTCCTTCCTCACTACTAACTAGTCACTAGGGCCATGAATGCCATACGTGGCAACGGGGCACCGACTCCGAGAAATCATGTCGCGGTGATGACGTCACACTGACGGCATCTATTTATATGAAGATTTTAAAACACGGCAACGATAACAGTCACAAGTCTGGTCTTTTACATCCTCAAATGTGCTCAAAATTTACGAACATGCACCAAATATGTTTTTGTTTAAGTCTCATCTTCACGTGAGGAATGGTAGGAAGTGGTATTTATGAGAAAAAGTGACCTATTATGTGTACCCTGGATCAGATATGCTCAGGAGTCTCAGACCTTCGTACGGAGAAGGACAGTGACACCCTAATTTCTATTTCCTGCTATACCCAATGACCCCCCTTTTAATTCCCAAATTTAGGTGGTATTTGTGTTCTCCTCCAGAAATAATGAGATTTTTCACATTTCCAAGGTGGCCAAGTTGTTTTTGCGCAGTTTGGCACTTACTTATGTGTACTTTAAAATGATACTCTTTTGGCAATCCTGTACTCAATGACTCCCATTTTACTTTTTGTTACCCCAATGACCATCCTTTTTCAAAGTTTCATACGGAACCCCATTTTTTATTCAGGTTGTGTACTGAATGACCCCATATTTTTGTAATATTGTACATTTGACCTGAATGCCCCCTACTTTTAACATGGCCGAGGCACATCCCTGCCATTTCAGATAGGGAGTGCCCCCCCGGCACATAGGACAAACGCACTACGACTAGATTTGAAAATCTCGTGCGGCACTGCCTGTGCCTTGTGTAATAGCTCAGGCAGCCTCAGGCTCAGTCATATCATAATAAATTCATAAAACACACAATGCGGTTAAAACTTATACAGGTAAAGTTTTTGTCAGAGAAGAACGGCACTTGTTTACATTTTGAGAGTGTGTGTGCAGTGCACAGAGCCCCGGTGCAGAGCCTAAACACGGAAGTGGGGTTCTGATTGGCTGAATCAATCGTCCGACATCAACAGACTGATATCTGATTGTGCATGAAATTGTTGATCGGCGCCCTTATTAAAAGTGAACACAAAGCTCCGTGTATATCGTATCATGCGTATGTCGCTCATGACAACAGGGCACTCGCGTCAATCTGAGCAAGGGAGTGCTGTTCTTTTCTGAAACCTAGTGTAAATTAAGTAATTCTTGGGCTTGGCCAAGGTGGAACATGCATGTTGCGTCCATGTAGCATACTATAGCCAAAATATTAAATTCTCGATCATGAGAGCCAACTTGGGTACGCACGGTTATTTGCGCCGAGCGTACTACGCAATTACCGGCGCTTACGGCGCAACCACAGCTTTTGAGAATTGACCAATCACATGGTCGTTGCTAGGCAAGGTCAAGGTTCGGTCATGCAGGTCACGCGATCGTGTTATTCTATGAAAAGTACGCTGACGCAGAAGGTACATCCTCTCATGATCGAGAAATTGTTTTTTGGCTATAAGCTTGTGCCGGGATATTTTCAAGGATTTGAGATTATCAATATCAGCCGGCGGGCAGTTTTAAGATGCATGCTTTGATGCCTACAAAAATGTATACATTGTACAAAATAATTCTTTACCTGGCGTGGATGATGTGTAGCGTTTTCTTCAACTTAGGTCAACTCAACTGCTTGCAATTTGACGCTAAAGTAAAAGCAGTAGCAGTAAATATAGTGATTAGTGTAGCGACCTGCCGATCGATCCGACACTGCTGGCAATCAGATATCGGCAATCGTTTTTTTTGCAATAAAATGCGGAAGTATAGAATGCATCACAAGATTTTAGAAAAAGGCTACGGTATCCATATACTCTTTGCAATTGCATTTACTTGAATTGGGCTGATGCCGTTAAAATAAATGTTTCAAGAACCTAAATTGCATGTAATGCTTACTTTCCTAAATGCCATAACTGGTATTTTGGCGGTCGGTGCGCCGCTACTATCCGTCAAACGGTCTAGTTAGGGCAGGTCCGGAGACAAAGTAGCCCTTCTCGGATGTTGGGATGGGCTCACACACTGCAGGTGGTTCAAAGTCTTAATCAATTTTGAACAATAAAACTGTTTCAAATCTTGATGTTTGTTGTTTTATTTTCAGGACTTTGCTGATCAATGCTGGCGCAGTATTAAATTTCAAACTGTAAGTAGATATAAGTTTACTAATTATTATTCAGGGCTATTATATAATAAACTTGAAAATTTTCTAATTTTCTATTTTTTGGAATGGAAAAAATTAAGCACTTTCGGAAGTTAATATGGAAGAAAAAGCCCTTTTAGTATTACTCATTGAAAAGTACGTAAAATGTGGTGAGTCAGTAGGCCAGTGGTAGAAATAAAACTGACTGGAAACAATGTTTTCTTGGGTTTGGATATTTATTACTTTCTTCTTCATACCGGTGCATACAATATATGATATAAATAATACAACTCCGGAGTTCTAACTAAAAATGATTGTGATATAACCCCATGTTGTGTTCAGCAAGTGATAGTGTGATAGAGAGAATGAATTCTCTTCTCCCACACCTCGTAATTTTGTTAAAAGCCCCAAGCATCAGCCCATGCAATCTCATGATCTGGTTGGTCGAGATCGCATCTTTTTGCTTTCCCTTGTTCCAAACTGGTTATGTCCAGAACTGAATGGATCGGCTGTAATTTATTCGGAAATGATCCTAATTCGGAATCTGAATTTCCTAAACAAGGATCTGATCCCCCATCAACATTCTGCACTGTTATGGGTAGTTTTACCGTAGTTACATGTAGCATCTCTTGAAAATAAAGGTGTGGAAAAATGAAATCCTACCCTAGGCGTAATAAATACGGGAAAAAGATGTGTGTTACAAACGACATGAAAAGGTAGGCCTACTATAAATAAAAAATAAAATAAAATGAGGACAAACAGGTACGAGTATGTGGGTTATAGTTGGTCACAGTAAGAAAATGAAAACGGGAATAAAATAGGCTAAAGAAGGAAAGAAAGAAACTAATCAGGAAATGTAAGAAAAAAAAAAGCTATAATAAGATCAGGAAATTTAAATAAAAAAGCTATTAAACTGAGGACAGAATTAAATAAATGGGGAAAAACGGGAAATCACAAGCTAAGCAGCAAATAAAAAAAGAAGCTACAAGGGAAATGAAAGAAAGGACAGATTTAGAAAATAACGGGAACGGGATTGAATAAATAAAAAAACATGGTAACGGAAAATCGCAAGCTTAGCAGCAAAAATTTTAAAAAATGGAACAAAATTAGCCCATGTAGAAGAAACTAAAAAGAAAGAAAGAAGCTAAAATGGAAACGTAGGCTTATGGAGGGTCAGGTTCAGATAAATAAAATTTACCTTTTCAATGATTCTACCTGTTCAGTAATTCCTCCTGTTTTAGTGAACGCTCCCATTTACTCACCTAGCAGGGGCCCGCGCGAAGCACGTGTCCCGCTAGTAATAATAATTTATGATATTTAGTTTAGTCTCGGTTAAAACTTAGGAAGTTAACTGTTTCAAATATTCATGTTTTGTTGACAGAAAAAGGAAGAGTAAAGAAACTGATGGATTTGAGGAAGCCATAGGGGAACCAACTACAGGTAATTATAGTATGTTCAATATTAGGTGGACCGTGACCAATGCCAAAATGCTTGGTTCCTACGCGAATGGGAAATGGTCATGTTGCCAGCTTTTGGTAGAACATACTTGAGTTGTTAGAGATCATTAAGAGAAAGATAGAACATGACTTTGGGCAGGGTGTTTGAGATAACAAAGGTTAATGGATGGGGCTATGTTCCAACTTATACTGGACTTATTCATAGACTGATGATTATTTTTCTAACATATAAGGCACAATGTTATTGATTGCCGGAGACCCCTTTAATATATAAATCTAAGGATAGAACATTGTTATGGACAAGGACACAGGGTGTATGAGATAACAAAGGTTAATGGATGGGGCTATGTTCCAACTTATACAGATTGACCTATGTCCACGAGGACATGATTAATCAAAATTGGGTCCAAGAGACAGCCGTAGTATGTAAACAATCAATACACACAGTGTGAAAAACAAGACCTCATTACTTAATTTCCCATAAAACATGAAACATTTTCGTTTATTTTCACCTCAGTTTTCACAAAATAGTTTGTTCAAATATGATCCCCATTGTTTAAACTGAATCCATAATAATTAGCATAAATTTGCGTATATATATTATTATAATTACTAGTATGTTACACACTGTTTATCCTTTCTTTCAGGTGACAAACAGTTAATTTATACTCAACATGTGCTATTTTAGGATTCATAATTATAACATGCATATACATTTCATTACTGACAGTTCTTTACTGACCTGACAGTTTCGACCCTCATAAGCGGTGGCTATCTTTTGTGATGTTTGTTGATCCAACTTCTGTACGCCAACATTACAAGTTTATCTACAAACCTAATGAACCCTGGCAGGCACTGTACATCAATTTTGGTAGGAGTGTGCGACATGGAGCACCAAACTTTGGGAACTAAGAACTGATTTTTGGGGCAAAATATGGGCTTGACAATATGAAATTAGGGCCAAATTATTTTTTCAAAATTTGAGCTTAAAGAGCTACAATTGTCAGAGTTTGAGGCTCAAAGAACTGGAGCAGATTCAAATGTCATTGTGGGGCTATAACATGCTTAAGGAACTGATGGAGAGTCTGAATAGGGGACCCTTGACAGCCGTACACACCCAAACCACCTTTACATGTGAGTGCCCCCCCATAAACATAAACTTGCATATATTATTAGCATATAACACAAGTTTACTTTTTTTTTTCCTTTCAGGTGATAAAGTGAGAGAATTTCTACTCAACCTGCGCTATTTTAGGATATTCATTGCTTTCTGGAATGTGTGTATGATGTTTCTTATGTTAGTGTAAGTATCAGGAATGTACCTTATTATTGGCTCCCACAAAGTGGCTTAGTCAGGACTTTTTCAGAAAGGGAAAGGCAACTTTGAAGGGGGGGGGGCAATTTGATAAAGATTGTAAAAAATGGGCTAAAGCATAAACAAATGCATAAAAAATCTAAAATATCAGGGCAGCCAGCATCCACAGGGGAAAGTGAGGAGGGGAGGGGGGAGGCAAGACTTTTCACAGGAGCTGCCCCCTCGATATTCCACTGCTCCCACAACAAATTGTGTGATGAGCCTAGTTGGTTAGTTCGGCCAGCCTGGTAAAACAAAAACACTGCGATAATAAATTGACCAATCTGACCATTGACTGACCTAAGTGTCCCCAGACAGTTTAAAATTTATATAAACCTATATTCAGGGTGATTGATTTTTATGGAATCATATTTGTAATTGTATATTAACCAATTTCATTATGTACATGTACAATGTTCGGTACCATACTGTAAATATTATTCCTAGAATAGCAGTGCTTTGTCACTGAAGGGGCTACCCTGTATAATTAAAGCGCAAATAAAAAAATAAATAATTAACCTGATGATTCGTGTACTTTTTGTCTATTTCAGAATTTTTGGATCATAACAGAGAGGAATAAGAGAGTCTAGACTTGCTATCATTTTGTGGAAATCCACTGCTTAGTGCCAGCAGTGGGTAAGTGCAAATAGCTGTCCCCTCTGTACACTTGGCAATTTACACACAGTATACTGTACTCAACTAACACATGGCAGCTATTTCACCTTCTGGTACTAAGCACTAGTAAGCTGTCACAGAAGTGGGTAAAGTGCTAACAGCTGCCTTGTGAACATTTGGCAATCTACACATAGTATATTGTGCTCATCAACACATGACAACTACACATTGCAGGTATTTCACTTATCCACTTCTGGCACTGAGCAGACGAAATATGCTCATCTGTCAGAACACAGTTCTTGAACCTCGATATGTGTGTACATTCATTGAATGACTGTGGAAAGTGTTGGGCACTAACCCTCATCCCACAACTTGAGGTCAAATGTTAACCACTTGTTAAATGGAGGTTATTAGTGAACTATGCCGTTGGGTATGAGACACCTTTGGACATTTACCTGCATGTGGCAGGTAACTTTGTTACCGGATGGATGAAATGTCAAAGTACCTGCCCATATCAGAGCAGTGTGCAAGTAGTCGCAATATCAAGACAATAATTGTGATGTGATCAACTGAAGCAAAACTAGTCGGAAGTTGGAAATATTGATTTTTGAGATATGGCCAAACAAAGGAAATGTTTCCTTTGGTTTCCTATTGTTTTGGAAACTTATGAACTGGTTGTCCAATTTCAACAGAGTTTTCTGCAAATTGTAGTTTTGCATATGCCTTTTTCAATCCTATAACTGAAAATTGATTATATCTGACTTCAGACTAATTTTGTTTGATCAAACCACATTATTTTTGCAGGGAGTTGGTATTAATGTCATAGAAATACTGAGGCGATGTGTCACAAAATCAAGGTGAATGAGTCTAACGTTGCTGATATTAATTTTATGTTATTGTAACAAACAAATAATACATTTGTATGTTTTACTTTGTTTTTAAGTCAGAAAATCACTCACTGCTTTGTAACCAAAAGTCCAATTTTGATATAAAATTGGATGGTTTGAACCGAATACACAAATTTATTGGTCAAGCTATGAGTTATAAAATATTGGATGGGGCATGATCAAGATAAATGAGTCTGATGTTGCTAATATTAATTGTGAGTAAATTCTACATATTACATTCTTATGTTATGTTCATAGATTAATAACACATAGATTGGAATGTTCCATGCTTGTACCCTTCAAGCGTATTTGAATTCAGCTGACACCGGTTCAGTGTTTAGACCTGACGACATCGCTCAACTGAGCCTACATGGAGCGTTAAACCTGACAGCGCTTATGCGCGAACTCACTTTAATGTACGCTGGCGCTATTTTTTAGTTTGCTAATGCACCCCTTACTTATCGTCGACCCTCATAGGCAACATGCTTTCCTTCCACGGCATAGTTATGTCACTCAATGCTTTGTAACCAGAAGTCCAATTTTAATGGAGTTTAGATCATGTACTTTAGCATTTTAATAAAATGAAAATTGAAAATTGACGACATTAAAGGAAGGTGACCTGATATATTTGGAAAATCAAATTCTTTAAAACTTGCGTATAACGTAAAATGTTATCCCTTTCAAGCACTCATGCAAAAAGAACATGTAAATGTTTTTTGTAAATGTGACTAATTCCTAATGGAATTGCCGACATTTATACAGCATGATATTGGTAGTCTACAGTGTTTTTATTAATGATAATCATCATGATCATGTAATATATTGATTTCAAGTGAAAGGCCCTATTTTTTCATCATAAACATATTGAAATTAGAAGTTCCAACCCAGTGTATTTCCGAGGATATCATCAAAAAACTGCCTAATTAGTTTCAAATGTGTTATACCCTATTTGAGACTAATTCGGCGGTTTTTGATGATTTCTTTGAAATATACCATTGGAACGCCAATTTCAATATGTTTATGAGAAAAATATGAGCTTTCATCTGATACCAAAATCAGCATTTTGATGAGGTAAAGTGGGGGATGAGATTGTCAATCAGATTACCCACCTTTAAGACTCATTCCTCTTGATCATGTCACATGACAAAAAAAGTTGAATAAGTTACATGTATATAAGCCAGTGTGAAATTAAATTAAAGCTTATCTATTAAAAACCAGTTATTTAAAGTAAATCTGGTCAACCAGACATACCTATATTTGATGG
>NW_027305941.1:0-17330 GCF_039555335.1 Amphiura filiformis | reverse complement strand
ATCAAAGAAAAAGTCTTGGAACGCTTGTGTGTAAATAACGGAAACTGTCACCCCCTCTCCCCCGTACAATGTTGAGAAATGCCAATGTCTCCAGCGGTTCCCCAATGTGTTCCAACATTGCTTGATGGGGAGAGGGAAGGTAAATCATTGTTGTAGATGTCATGTTTCTTCCCAAACACAATATAGGTCATTTCCATGAACATAAGAAATTCTGCACGGAATTTCGACAGAGTGTGCCAAGCGTTCCAAGGACTTTTTTCGTTGATTGTCTCTACCGAATGCAAAATATTTCATCTAAATTTCGTTTTTTGCCTCATAACTCAAAAACGGAATGTCGTATGAGCTTCAAATTTCACACGATTTGAGAGTGGATCATTATACTTTGCAATCATATTAAAATTGTTGATAAAGAATTTGGTTTATTTAAGGAGTGGTCATTGGAAACACCCCATATGCTAAATTACACACGTTTCATAATTATGGCTCGAAACTGCTCTAAAATGTCGTTTTTGTCCATAACTCAAAAACAGAATGTTGTATGAGCGTCATATTGCACACGACTTGAGAGGGGATTATATGCTTTGCAATCATAATAAAATTGTTGATAATGAAATGGGTTTAGTTAAGGAGTGGTCACTGAAAATACCCCATATGCTAAATTACACACGTTTCATAATTATGGCTCGAAACTGCTCTAAAATGTCGTTTTTTTCCATAACTCAAAAACAGAATGTTGTATGAGCGTCATATTGCACACGATTTGAGAGGGGATTATATGCTTTGCAATCATAATAAAATTGTTGATAATGAAATGGGTTTAGTTAAGGAGTGGTCACTGAAAATACCCCATATGCTAAATTACACACGTTTCATAATTATGGCTCTAAACTGCTCTAAAATGTCGTTTTTGTCCATAACTCAAAAACAGAATGTTGTATGAGCGTCATATTGCACACGACTTGAGAGGGGATTATATGCTTTGCAATCATAATAAAATTGTTGATAATGAAATGGGTTTAGTTAAGGAGTGGTCACTGAAAATACCCCATATGCTAAATTACACACGTTTCATAATTATGGCTCTAAACTGCTCTAAAATGTCGTTTTTTGTCCATAACTCAAAAAAACAGAATGTTGTATGAGCTTCATATTGCACACGATTAGAGAGTAGATAATATCCTTTTGAATCCTAATAAAATTGTTGATAAAAATGTTGAGTTATTTAGGGAGTGGTCACTGACAACACCTCCTATGCTAAATGACACAAGTTTTGTAATTATGGCCCTCTTCTGTATGACACCGAGTCAATTGTCGTTTTTGTCTCATAACTCAAAACACTACAAATGCATTTTTCGTACAATATCACAATGTTTTGCAGCATGTTTTCCAAAATGTTTTTTTGAATGTTATTTAAACGTTTTGTACCCTTTATGATATAACCTAACATATAAAATTTATGTTTTCTCTAAAACTTGTGTTTGCTGCGTATAGGCACATCCGAGCGAATCAGAAAGATTATGATGTAACAATTTGAAACAACTCATTTCTGAATATTATTTATAACAAAATACGCTTTTGCGATGAGAAAAAATAAAATAAAAGAAACAACAATTTAATACACTTAAAGAAAAATATAGACCACCATTGGGACTCGAACCGCGCACATCAGTCAATAGCCAAAAGGTTAACAGTCGGAGGACTAATCCGCTACACCACGCTGCCATTGCACAAACGAAGTAACAAGTTTTGTTCTTTTCTTTCAGTAGTCAGGTATGGGAAAGTGTTAACAAATTTACAGTAGAAATGGCAAAGTGTATCATTTACCATAATGACTTTCTCAATTGGTCCAAAATCGTAAACATTTTATGTTTTTGAGGCCGCATCTCAAAAGCGTCAAAATTTACGATTGCTATACCATTGAGAATGTTTTATGGCAAAAGTGATACACTTTTGAAATTTCCACTATACAAGTTTACACTTTCCCCGATATGTTTCATTCCTGACTACTATAAAAGAACAAAACTTGATACTTCGATTGCGAAATGGCAGCGTGGCGTAGCGGATTAGTCCTCAGACTGATAACCTGTTGACTATTGACCGATGTGGTTCGAGTCCCATTGGTGGTCTTTTTTTAAAAAGTATATTCAATTGTTGTTTTCTTGTGTTGTTTTCTTGTTTTTTTTCTCATCGCAAAAGCGTATTTTAATATAAATAATATTCAGAAATGAGTTGTTTATGCGTATTTATTTCAATTTAAATTGGTAATAAACTTAACTGTTAACTAATTTCATATGTGAAACGAATGTTTCATTCCTTTTGCAATAAAACATTTTCAATTGGTATAGCAAATGTAAACGAACGTGACGCTTCGTGAGATGCGGCCTAAAAACATAAAATGTCGATTTTGGACCATTTTGTCATTATGGTAAACTGATACATTTTGCCGTTTCTACTATAGGGTGCTTGCATGGAAGATCATAAAGTTCAAACCATCCTAAAGACACGCTCCAGAGGACATACAAATGCACGGAGTACAATACCAATCACCTGTTTAACTGGTTTTGATCAAAGTAATTCTTTGTACTCCATGCATTAGCATATCTTATGGAGCGTGTCTGGAGGATGATTTGAACTCATGACCTTTCGTGCAAGCACTCTATACAAGTTTACAATTTCCCCGATATCTGACTACTATAAAAGTTATAAAAGAACAAAACTTGTTACTTCGATTGCGTGGCGTAGCGGATTAGTCCTCAGACTGATAACCTTTTGACTATGACCGATGTGAATGGTTCGAGTCCCAGTGGTGGTCTTTAAAAAAAAAGTATATTCAATTGTGTGTTTTTTTCTTTTCTTGTTTTTTCTCATGGCTAAAGCGTGTTTTAATATAAATAATATTCAGAAATGAGTTGTTTCAAATTGTTACATCATAATCGTTCTGATTCGCTCGGATATGCCTATACTCAGCATACACAAGTTTTCCAGAAGACATTTATATATGCCTATACTCAGCGGGATTTGTTATTTGGCTAGTTAGCATTTGGCTAGTTAAATTCAAAATCAATAGAGGGCGTCCTATTTTGGCTAGTTAAATGTTGGTCGCCCAGGCTAGTTAAAATTTTGTCCCTTAGGCTAGTTAAAATTTTGTCCCCTAGGCTAGTTAAAATTTTTCCCTTAGGCTAGTTAAAATTTTGTCCCCTAGGCTAGTTAAAAATTTTCCCTTAGGCTAGTTAAAATTTTGTCCCCTAGGCTAGTTAAAATTTTTCGCTTAGGCTAGTTAAATTTTTTCCCTTAGGCTAGTTAAAATTTAGTCCCTCAGGCTAGTTAAAATTTTGTCCCTCAGGCTAGTTAAATTTTAGTCTCTCAGGCTAGTTAAATCAGATGAACATTTATAAAATTGCTTTGTACCATCCATATAGAATTGAGTATGATAACACAAAAGCTGAGGTGAGCATGGTGAGGCCAGCATGGTATTGTCACCATGATGATGGGATTTGCGGACTAAAAAGGAGGGAGGACTTGGGGAGTTATTCATTACTAGGAGTTACAGTGTCTGTCAAAATGATCTCATCTCCTGTGGCAAATTCATTAACCCCCATTCAATAAATATAGCTCAAAGTTGACCTCAAGTTGAAGAGTATGGGATTTTTTACCCAACAGACTCAAAGGTCATTGTATGGTGTACAAGTATATTGGGGGTTAAAGAACAGAGCATGCAAATGCATCCCTGGTTTGACCATGGAAGTACTCTAGTACTTCCATGGTTTGACTTAGCTCATATGAATGTGATTTGTGTTATATGTGGTATTAATTGTTTTAACAGCCCTGGCTGCTAAACCCTTGTCCCAAGGATGTCTGTGTTTATATTTATCATTTCAGCTTGTCCTATTATGTCTCAAGACAGGAGATTTCTGATAGTGGAGGGGTATTGTGTTGAATGTTGGATCTGTAACCATGGTAACGGTGAACAGAAAATTTTGGAGTTTAGTCAATTACGGACGTCAATTAGACATGAAATTGCAGATGTGTAAATTATTAGTCTGATATATATATTTCTTTTACACAAAATGTTAGGGGCTGTGCAATAATTAAAGCCCAGGAGAGTTTAAAGGGGGGGCGGCAAACTGATTTTCCTGGTTTTTTAAGTGTTTTTGTGTATTTGCCTAATTTTTTAAATGGTTTTTAGCGTATATCATTTTCATAATAGTGTTTTACTTCTGTACCTTATTTCTGTTTTCATTTTGGTATTTATTTTCCCGTTTATTTTAGGATGGAAATCATTGCTCTGTACATGTATAATGTTTTTAACTATTTCTTTATTTATGCTAAATAATGCTATGTGTGTATTTTAAAGGTTTTGATTGTTTTTGTATTTCTTAAGGTTGATTTGTTTTGTACAGCGCTTCGTCCTTTAGTAAAGGTGCTTTATAAATGCCGTTAATAATAATAATAATGGGGGAAGCAATTTTTGGTAAGCCGAAGGAGTAGAGAGGAAACAATTTTAGCACACTTTCATGGGACACCTTTTAAATAAAAATGCTCTAAACAGCTTATGAAAACAGTACAGACACGCTTGGGCTAAGAAAAATAAAAACATTTTTCTTGTCTGAGTTTTCAAAAAAAATGGAGTAGGAACTTTTTCACAGACCCCCTCCTCCGGATACTATAGTAATAAACTGAAATGCATAATTTCATCAAATTTGCATTATATAATTTGGTAGGCCAATAACAATATCACTTAATAGGCCTAATAAAAGTATCTAAGAGGTGGAGGAGGGGGATGATGAAGAAGAAACAGAGTAAGATTATATATGTTTTCTATATGTCCACTAAAACAAAAGAAATTGAAATATGGATTAGCTTTTCTGTGTCCATGATTTCAATTTTCCACTGCCAATAATCCATAAAAAAACAATTTGAAACAACACAAATCCTGTGAGGTACTACTTCTAGTGAGGGTGATAAGACCTTGCAAAATTTCAAACATGCTCATCTATAGAACACATGTCTCTATTCATAATGTTTGTAAGTTCTTTTAGTGACCTTTTAATGTGTTTAGGTGTAAAACTCATTACCTCAAAACTTGAGGTCAAATTGTGAGTTATGCTTGTTACATGCAGGTTATCAAACTATGCACTTAAGACCATTTTGGGTTTATTTTTAGTGTTAGAGACTTTGAGCACTGAGCGTCCTTTGGTATACAGAAACTCATACTCCACAACTTGAGTTTGCATTTTAAGCAATTACTGTTGTATGAGGCTATTGAACTATGCCATTAAAAATGAGGCTGGTTTGCTTCCAAAGACTTGAAACAAGTCTAGCGCTTATCAAAGAAAACAAGTCTACACCATGACATTGGAAGTATAGGCATAAAAATGCAGTGCAACTCCTCAATCTTGGGAGCTCTACATAATTTACTCATTTTAGCCTGAGAATCTTTGGCATTGATGGACACAAAATTAACTAGCCTGGGGCCAAAATTTAACTAGCTTGAGAGACCAAAATTTAACTAGCTTGAGAGACCAAAATTTAACTAGCTTGAGAGACCAAAATTTAACTAGCTTGAGGGACAAAAATTTAACTAGCCTGAGCGACAAAATTTTAACTAGCCTAAGGGACAAAAATTTAACTAGCCTGAGGGACAAAATTTTAACTAGCCTGAGGGACAAATATTTAACTAGCCTAAGGGACAAAATTTTAACTAGCCTGGGTGACCAACATTTAACTAGCCAAAATAGGACGCCCTCTATTGATTTTGAATTTAACTAGCCAAATGCTAACTAGCCAAATAGTTATCCCCATACTCAGCGAACACAAGTTTTAGAGAAAACATTTACATGTTGGGTTATATCATAAAGGGTACAAAATGTTTTAAGTTTTAATAACATTGCAAATATTTTGGAAACATGCTGCAAAACATTGTGATATTGTAAAAAAATGTATTTGTAGTGTTTTTGAGGGTTTTTTACAGTAGAGGGCATAATTACGAAACTTGTGTAATTTAGCATAGGAGGTATTTTCAGTGACCACTCCCTAAATAACCCAACATTTTTATCAACAATTTTATTATGATTCAAAAGGATATTATCTACTCTCAAATCTGGTGCAATATGAAACTCATACAACATTCTGTTTTTGAGTTATGGACAAAAACGACATTTTAGAGCATTTTAGAGCCATGATTAAGAAACGTGAGTAATTTAGCATAGGGGGTGTTTAAAATGACCACTCCTTAATAAACCAAATTCTTTAGCAACAATTTTATTATGATTACAAAGCATATAATCCACTCTCAAATCGTGTGCAATTTGAAGCTCATGCGACATTCCGTTTTTGAGTTATGAAACAAAAACGAAATTTAGATGAAATATTTTGCATTCGGTAGAGACAATCAAAGAAAAAAGTCTTGGAACGCTTGTGTGTAAATAACGGAAAACTGTCACCCCCTCTCCCCCGTACAATGTTGAGAAATGCCAATGTCTCCAGCGGTTCCCCAATGTGTTCCAACATTGCTTGATGGGGAGAGGGAAGGGTAAATCATTGTTGTAGATGTCATGTTTCTTCCCAAACACAATATAGGTCATTTCCATGAACATAAGAAATTCTGCACGGAATTTCGACAGAGTGTGCCAAGCGTTCCAAGGACTTTTTTCGTTGATTGTAGGTACTTATACCTATCAACTTCGTTAAGGTTACACGAAGAAACGTATAAAAACGTATAAAAGACGTATAAAGTTGTTCTCTAAAACCGCGTTTTCTCAGCAATCAAATATCGCAGTGAGTCAAATGTTGGTGCATGGATGTATCTTAACATTATTTTTGTGTGTTTATACAAATTTTAGAATCCGTTTGAAAATCCTTCGTTTAAATCATTTTTACGCACCATGTTCACAAGATCAAAAACACGTTCCATGCAGTTTTTTTCAAATATTCGCTCCGTATAAAACTACGCTGAGTGATTGTTTTCTCCTTTTTTGTATTGTACTACAAATCGACCAAAGAAATAATGTTGCCATGGGGAAGAACTAAAACAGTACCGATTAAATTTTATTAGCCCGTTTTTGGGAACAATTTTGAGAATCTTGTACCACAAAACACTGTTATGTTACATTATCGATATCTGGATTGTGGAACATTAATTTTGATTTCTAACTGCCTACATTATTTCTCAAAAGTATGTCGATTCCTTTACCATTTGAATTTCACTCCAAATTTAAGCTACTTTTGCAAAATCGAGGTTTTTCGCCATCGATACCTCCGACATTTACAGCGGTGATGAGATTGTTTATCATAAGAGCCTGGTATGCACTATTCCATAATAGTCAGTTTGAGATCAATCGATTTCACAGATCACTCAGTAGCTCAATCGGTTAGCGCGCTGGCCTTACGTTCGACTATATAATACTATAGTTTTAAGCTGGAAAACTTTGGTACGTGTTCGAGTCCCTATGTGGTCCATTCCATCTATTTTATTTTATTTTTCTCTCACTTTTTTCTTTTTTCTTGTTCGTTTCTTTCTTTCTGACTGCAGCGATTGATTGTTTTTGCCCGGTTTTTTTTTCATTATATAATTCAGGAATTTTTAGGCTATACTAGTCTAATAGGCGCGGCCTATGAATATATTTTACAAATTAGATTAACAAAATATTGCTTGTTGGTTTTGTTACTGTTGTAGTAGTTATTGTTGTAGGCCTATATATTGCATAATCAGTGTATAAATAGGCATACTAGGCCTATTATAGCCTATAGAAGCATTGATTTATTTCACGACAGATATCATCCAGGATAATTTTAAAAATTGAAAATTTAGAAAATCCAAAGGAAAATTGCCGAAAACGGCTGCCCACAATCACCCCCCCCCCCATCAGCCCATATGGTCCTATCATGGTCGCCCCTTCCCTACCCCTGCAACATATAGGATGACTCACGAGCCGCGGTTTGTCCGTGGCCCTAGTTCAGATTGATACACTATTGTACGCGTGAGTTCATTCTTTTCTGCATGGCTGTTTCCATTATTAACTTACGCCCTCTGGAATCAAGCCTTGAAAATCAATTGTATTTAACCTTAATAACACTCTCTCCCAAATTCCATATTCTATTGGGATTCGATCGTTTGCCAACAATCAATACATTGGATTTACTATGATTAAAGCTTAGTCTCCACGCGTTAGCAAAGTTAGCCGCAAGATCTAACATCCTTTGTAGTTCATGATCGCTATTTGCAATAAGTACAATATCGTCAGCCCAAAAGAGGCTACCAGTTCGGACATTACAAATATTTACCCCTAATTTATGATGCTCGAGTAACTTTGTGAATTCATTTATATAGATACAGAATAAAATTGGAGAAAGTACACATCCTTGTTTAACACCTTCTTCGATCTCGAAAAAATCGGTATGAATATTGCCAAATTTTACCATTGATTGAACATTTCTGTACAAAGCATCAATGAGCTTCCAAACATTTCCTCTAATGCCAATATTCCATGCGGAATAAAGGAGTCCATCCTCCATACTGTGTCAAATGCCTTACGAAAGTCCAGGAAGGCCATATAGGTAGGTTTACCCTCAGCAAGTCTTGTAGCTGCAATACTCTGAATGGTAAATATATGGTCTTCACACCTGTAATCCTTTCTAAAACCTCCCTGGACTTCCGAAAGTATATTATCTTTATCCAGAAAGAGAGAAATTTCATTTGCAATAATTCTATTAAAGATTTTCGAAATGCAGGACGTTAACGTTATCCCCCTATAATTATTGAGATCTTTGTGGTCTCCTTTTTTGAAAATAGGAATGATAACACCTATATTCCATTCTTTTGGAATTATATTTGTTGCAGCAATCTTTTAAATAATTTAAGTAAAGAATTTATTAAACAACTGCCACCATTTTTAAAAGTTCATTTGAAATACAATCAATACCTTGACTTATTATTCTTAGACTTCTTTATAGCATCATATACCATTTCATAAGTTATCTCAAGTGTATGAAGTTGATTATCATTAACAGGATTATTTTGAATCCTATATTGATTTACCATCTTTTTAACATTACGAGTCGATACATCATTATTACAATCTTTAAGTTCCCTATTCATTTTACCAAGAGTACGCCAATAATATAATACACATTGTTTCATTTTGTTATTATCGTGAATAATCTCATTAGTACCTGGATCTTTCAAAGAATAGATATCCTGCTTAGGTTTGTTTCCACGAAGTGATTGCCAGAAATTGCGACAATGGGGACCTCCTCATTGGCAACCTTGATCGATTTCTCAACACGTTTATGCATGATCTTTTCTTTGATGATTGATTTCACATGGTGCCTCTTTGTTTGGTAGTCATTCCAAAGATCTTGACCTAGTTCTTTATCGTTCTTATCACCCTTACACCAAATTCTATGTTTTCTATTAGCCTCTTTGCGATCTTTAATACATTTATCAATATCTTTATCCCACCAATTACGCAGTTTTGAATTTATTTTACGGCTACCGATGGTTTTTGTTGCTGCTTGAATAACTTTATCTTTCCAAGAGTGCCAAATAGAGTCCATGTCATCTAAATGGTCAATATTCCAATCCGAAAAATTACAAGAGATTTCATTCTGAAAATCAGACCAGTCTTGGTCTGGACTAATATCCCATATAATACGATTTTTCTGATTTTGATCATGGTTATAAGTTACTGGTTTCTTAAAAGCACACTTCATTAATAAAATATTATGATCACTACCCAAATTCATATTACGATCGTCATCTACAATAAATTCTTTAACATATTCAAAAACACTATCCGAGCATAAAAAGTAATCAATTGCACTTTTCTGATCGTGCCTAAACCAAGTAAATTTACCTTTACATAACTTATTCATAATAAGTAAACCAGAATCGTCTCTAAAATTAAGTAGACGTTGACCATTAACATTAATATCCTTATCGCAAAACGGAATCTCTTTACCAATTCTACCGTTACAATCACCCATAATTATGATTCTAGGATCATTAATTAACACATTTCCTCAATTCTAATGCAATCAGAAAGTAATTGACTATAAAGTTCATCTACACGCTCGATGTCAACGCCTTCTACTGGAAAATATACAACCGCAATAAAAATGGGACCATTTTCCATAGAAATTTTTAACCATAGTCTTTCAATCTCATCACTACTAGAATCAAGAAAATTATCATCGATTACATTTAATTTATCTGACACAATAAAACCTATTCCGTCACCACCTTTGTGGGATCTATTCTTACCAAACCATTTATATCCCTTGACTTCAATACCATCGTAATGTTCAAGAAAGGTTTCGGCCAAACCCATAACATCTATATTTTCTTTATTCAACAGATCACTTATGTCATAAATTTTGTTCTTAACTCTGTTAACGTTATTAAACGCAAAATTACACCCGATAACAGGCCTATTACTAACACGTCTTTTCCCTTTACCTCGCCTGTGTCTTTTACCATGTTTACTAGTCTTATTACCTTCATATGACTTGTTGGTATGTGATATTACATCTTGAGTAATGTGATCACTACAAATAGGCATGTTATCAGTTCCAGAGACATCGTCTTCATTTACATGATAAAAATCAGTACATTTTACATAAGTTATATTTGAACGAGTGCATTCATCATACAAAACATTAAATGAATTTGAAACACCAATATCATTGCCGCCGAATACAAAATTAATACTTTCTCTGGCTTGTATACCAGAAGCGGCATCAGACACTTATTTGCCTAAAGTCTAGAAATATTTACACATGTTCAGACTCTGTTTGTGACCAAAGGTACCGCATGAAAAACATTGTATGGGTTTTGAGTGCCTACAGGCTTTCCTCTGGTGATTTTCCTCTCCACAGAAATAGCATCCACGAGCACGACTTCTGGGAAACGCGCGATCACGATGTTCAACTGCATGCTCATGAAACTTATTATATTGTCCGCGTGAATATCCATTCATACTGCAGTTACTGTTCGTTTTCCTATACACAATACACAGTGCTCTCACCATTGACGCGTGACCCCTACAAATGATGTATGTTGGAAGAATGGGCACTTGACTAGTTAACATCACTGTTTGAAAAATAACCAGCCAATATTTAATTTATTCTCCAAAACTTCTAGCAAATATATTTCTCTAACATGACCTAAAATTACAGCTAGGTTAGATGTTCAGAAATGGTCGCACTTTTGTAAAATATGAGTGAGGGCAAGGCATAGCTAGCCAACTCCCCGTGTTAATTGAATGGAGATTTGACCGAAAATATTGGTATCGGACCGCTCACTTCTGAAGGATGCCACAAAAAACGGTAAAAGCTACATTTTAATTATTCTCTGGCAAACCTTCATGATGAGTTTCTTATATAGTATGCCGAAATTGGGTACTGTAGGTGATTGACAAAGGGGCGCACTTTTCTGATAAATGAGTGACTGTGAACATGAAATATCAGCGCCCATAAACCCAAGTTAGTAGCTAGTTAGTGGAGGCCGTCACGGACTGATTATTGATTATTGAAGTGCCTTATTAATAGATACGCACGATTTAGGGCAAGAAAAACAAAGCGGGACACTTTTGGAGACATCATCATCATCATCATCATCATCATCATCATCATCATCATCATCATCATCGACATCATCATCATCATCACTTTCTACATTTTTTCTAAACAACATAGGGCCTACCGTTTTAATGAAATAAAACATCACGATTTTCATCACAAAACAAATATAATGCATAAGAAATCGTTTGTTTTAGAGCGTGATGATGAAATAAAACATCACGATTTTCATCCCGAAACAAAGTAATACATAAGAAATCAATTTTTCGTGAGTGATGAAATAAAACATCAACATTGTCATCACGAAACAAAGTAATACATGAGAAATCGTTTGTTTTAAAGCGTGATGAAATAAAACATCACGATTTTCATCACAAAACAAAGTAATAGGCCTACAAAGAAATACATTTTTCGAGAGTGATTAAATAAAACATCACGATTTTCATCAACGCACTGAATGGTCTATTGTTCTATTGTGTCCGATTTGAGCGCTGACATATTGGAAAATGTTGCCAATCAATATTCATGAGAGTGTACATTCAACGTCCAATTTTCGAAATTGGGTGACTTGTGCTTGGCAGGTGTAAAATACATCTGACTGGGCGTTTTAAATACGTAACGCATAAAGGCATTGGCATCATCGAATGGCTGCCTATAGTGCTATTAGTGTTAGGCCTATGTGTGTGTGTGTGTGGGGGGGCTGTGTTTAGTTTCTATAATAATTATTATAAGGCCTACATTTATTTGTCATTCATTTCTTTTCCTTTCTCTGTACTTGCTAAAGTATCACTCCCTCTTCTTATCTCCAGCTCCCTTCCTTCTCCATCCCCTCTTACGTTTTGTCCCCTCTTTTCTCTCTTCCTCCAGTCCCCTCTCATTCTTCATATCCCTCCTCCAACCTCATCCCTCCCAAGACCTCTCACAGAAGAGCTGCCCCCCTTCAGTACGCCACTGATTATGACATTCTCCTTCTTAAAATAAAATAAAATAAAATCTCAATTTGTAAAACAACTTTTATATAGGCCTATACCGGTATACTTATTATATGAGCGTGTTTATAGTGAGCCAGATTATCCGGTATTTAGCGTATAAGTACATCTTATACGGTATTGGTCGCCACTATAAACAGACCAATAGCGCTATTTGCCGCACATATTATACGGAACTGATATCCTTCGATATCGATGGATATTGCAGTATATTCTTTCCGTATACGGCCACTATAAACAGACAGGGATTAACGATACCGTTATTCAAGGAAGTGGAGCAGGGTAATATAACTCTCCGAGCTCAAATTTGTCACTGTAATAACACATCACCTACAGATATGGTACGGATCTGTAACAATAATGTTTTTATAAATGGTCGGTATCGTTTCGACGGCAAACTATTTGAAACTGGCACCATATTTGTGTCTCCCACATTGCATTGCGGTGACCTCGAACACGCTGAGTTCAACCACCTCGGATTCAGAATAGCGCTATTGATTGCCACTATAAACAGCCGAGATAACGGATAAGTCACATTCCATTCTAATCCCATATGCGTATAATGATACCGTATAAATACCGTACACCACTATAAACACGCTCTATGTTACATGTATACGTAGCTCCCGGGACGTAGCTATTTAATACCATTATTGTACTATGGCAGCCTTGATGTGTAATCATTCAGCAGGCGCATTCAATTTATTTAAATGAAGCACCTAATGTCAGTGGGGTGACAACGAACTATGCATTAGGCTGCGTTCACATAGAAGTATACGGTATTCGGTATTCGCTATACGAAATACGCTCATTCGTTCAGGCTGAGTTCATATAGGAGTATACTATGTGAACTCAGCCTGATCGAATGAGGGTATTTCGTATAGCGAATATCGAGTATGTCAGTTTACCCATTTTCTTCGTCTTATCAAATGCTTGAAACTTTACTTCTTGAGGTCACATTGCATTCAATGAGGTGTCATAATGTGCAGAATTAGATAGTGCATCAATTAAAAAAATGAATTTGCCCATATATGGTTTAGGTTTTTAAAATTTGGACGGTATACGCTGCACTAAAAATCGAACATGCGCGATTCCCACTATACTATACTATACGCAGGTATACGGCCTTTTCGAATAGCTCTTATGTGACCCGGTACTATGAAATTACCTTGCTCGATTTAATCTATACGCGTGCACCTTCAAAACGTGCATCGTATACCCGAATAGTATACTTCTATGCGATCGTAGCCTTATGTGACCCGGTACTATGAAATTGCCTTGCTCGATTTAACTATATACGCGTGCACCTGTAAAACGTGCACCGTATACCCGAATAGTATACTTCTATGTGAACGCAGCCTTAGCGGCTAATGTGTGTCTTTTGTGCTTACGGCTACTCAATCACACCCTTGGGTTTATGTATAACAATAGGTACTTTTCGTTCCATTAAGCGCTTTCACGCGACTTGCATTTGATCACTTATTGACAGTAGCCTGCTAGGTAAAGCGTTAATACACTGTCGGGTCAGCTTACCGATTTAATGGCGGAAGCACTTTGTCCCAAACAAAAGGTACCTTTCGATGAATTCAGCATCGAAGTGGTTACGTAATTCTCTTGGTTACCGGATCACGCTACTTGGGTATGCCTTCGAGTGCCATATACTTTATGTGGTGATCATTTCGATCGTGGTTCATTACTCTAGCGCGTGATCCGTTGACATAGTAACATTACGTAACTTCGATACTGAATAGCTTGTCAGATTTCAAATCGGCACAAGGTTTCAATGCGTTACGTAATCTATTTCTTCTCCTTTCTATATAAGCTCCTTGATTTTCATCACGGAACAAAGTAATAGCCTACATAAGACATCGTTTGTTTGATTGCAATCAACCGCGACAGTTCGTCTCACACACATAACAATGCACTGCGATCAAATAGGTTGATGACAACATTTGATTGAACGGACTGCACTGCGCCATGATTACGTGCACCGGTTCAAATCATTTGTTTGGAGCCAATCAATAATTTCACGTACAGCCTCTATGCAAATTAGAGTTTACACACGCTGCAGCTGGGGTAATCGACCGAAGCTGGTTGCCGTTAGTGATCGAATGCATGAGCTTATTTGCTTTACTGAATCGATTTACTGGATTAATTTCCTGTTAACTGGGTTTAATGCCACAAAGGTCGAATCGCCTTTGCCATGGACCATGACTGCATCATGTATTTATAGGCCTGTCGCGTTGGCCTTCTACGCGAATATGATCAAAACGACCATGGTAGGAAGATCCAGAATGTTTACGTTGATGTGTTGACTTGCGTTCAGTGTTTCCACGTTCAGACCGATTTCGTGAGGAAGGTTTGACGACGGTGTGTGTGGCATTAATGTTCATGAGAAGCGCTTTGGTCCCCACCTTTGAAAGATGAAGCTTACCACCATTGAGCATATCGCGGGTCATTTCATCGTCTTTGGTAAACGTCTCGTCGTTATCCACAATTACACAGTTCGCTGTTTCCGCTGCTTTTTCTTTCAGACTCGCGTTTAGTTTCTTAACTCTTTCCTGGTGTTCTTTGTTGTCTCGTCTTTAGCATACTGTTGATATTATCTTAGTCGCGTTTGGAGCTCTTTTGGTGATGTCCTCTAAAGTTTCTTTGATAGTGTCAACAGCTGCTTTCACGTCCTCATCATTGGTGCAGTCATTCGTACCGCGTGTATGATCACAGTTTTGTATGGCATAGGTTTGGAGGCAAGAGATGATCTTATGTCTTCCATTTTGCGCCAGGAATGCACCTTACTTCAGTACTTGTCAGTCCTTTTTCGTTGATGTGCTTTATAATAGAGTCTCCAACAAGTAAAGTATCCATATGAGTATGATCGCGAGGTTTGTCATTCCTTATCTTCTGAATGTCTGCGGGTTGTGATGGTTTGTCTGCCCCGGCGATGCTGATGCTGCACTCATATTCATAGCTAATTGCTCAGACAACGTTGATATCAAACTTGCTTGTTGTTCAATCGTTGTTTTCATAGATTCATTTTCAGCGACTTGATTTGCTAGTTGGCTTTGGAGGCTACCAATAGTCTTAGGTATGTTCTTAAATGAAGAGCAAAACCAAACGGCTCTGCGTCCACTGGTACTAATTCCAACACATTGCGGGTGAAATTCCCCTTGGCATAAACTACATGACACTGGTTTGCCTTTCACTGCTCCCTTGGTTAACTTGCAGGAAACAAGACAAGCGATAGTTTGCTCATTGACTGATGCTATAGGGTTTAAATTACGTAGTGGCGTAGCTTGTAAAAGTCTCTCAGCAAAAGTTGCAGGTGACAAGGTGTCCTTGTTGAGGGTGGTAATACGGCTCTGAACACAGTTTACAAGCTCATTCAGAATTGTTATGCTAGTGTTCGCGATAACAGTTGGGTCATGACCCAAAGGCACGAGAGAAGCTAGTGTCCCTTGTATGGAGTTGCGGGTTGCATCTGCGTCGAAGGCACGGAGTTGTTGCAAGTTCATAGTTCCTATGGAGATTTCATGCGTCAGTTTAATCACTTTAGCAGCATCTTCCACGGTAATGATCTTGGTGGGTGCAGGTTTCGCAGTAGTGATCTTGTTGGGTGCAGGTTTTGCAGTTGTCTTTGGCTTTACAGCTGCCATCTTAGCTGCTCTTATCGCCTCACAATCATTACAGAGATAATAGTCACATTGTCTACTTGCCACATCTTTCTTAGTCTTTTTACAGTCATAGCATTGACGCATGATGCTTATTTCAGTAGATAGATGATATAGATGTAAATATTGATGCAGAAATATATAAAATCCAAAATGATATTGATGACAAATAGTCGGACGCAAAATATAAAATCCAATTCACAATATCCACATGTATAGTAATAAGCAGCAAAATCGATCGGTATACGGGAGCACAGCGTAGGCACGTCTTACCTCAACGGAAGTCTCTCGGACATTAAGTTTCTGTATTTTATTTATCAGATGAGTATGAATAAATTTACACATTGTATAAGAACGAGTGGGATATCTGTTTTCAAGAATATTAGGAATTATACGCATACACCTAATGCTTTATAAAATGATAGGTAAAGAAACCCGGGTATTCGTAGGTAACATGAGCGATTAAAGAATGTCTATATTGAGTTTAGAGGTTCACATTTTGCTATTATGATAATGAATGAATAAAATGGTAGTTTTAGATCTCTTTCAGATGGTACGTCTAAATGAATAAGTGCTTTTACCTTAGATCAAAATTTTTTTTTTTCTTTTAGCAAGATTTTGAACACTTCATTTTGATATAGAAGTAGTTAAACAGCAAATTTACATAATAAATTATTGTTGAATGAATCCGTATATGGATAATAATATTGTCCGGGGGTACCGCTTAAAGTTTTGACAATTAATTTCCATTGGTAGGGACACTTTATTACACATGTCATGTATTATGCTGTATTCGTAAGTAACATTTCAGTATTTGTAGGTAAGAATTAAACTTTTGGTGGATATCGCAATCAAATCTTCATTTTATAAAGCACTTTAAATGTATTATTTTCTTTATGTGCGTTTATTGATACTTGAGACCCTATCATGTATATTTAATGTCGGTTCACAGCAGTTGAAAGAGGATTGAAGTAAGAAACAAAGGCACTAAAGTGACTTTAATTTGCTTAATTGCACACAAATCGCTTAAAACCGTTATTGCAGACTTGTTAAGTCCATCTTGGATGCCAGTTACATCGTGTGGCTTTTCGTTTGA
>NW_027305940.1:0-17353 GCF_039555335.1 Amphiura filiformis | reverse complement strand
CCTTGGCTACGCCACTGCTGTCAAGTCACAAAAAAGGTTCCACACCCCATCTAAAAGTTCTGATTATTAATAACAATGGACATGATGGAAAAGTATTTGAAATTGCAAACCTTGCGACATAATTTGGTTAGGCTGCGCTGCATAATGTGTTGTGATTTTCTAATAAATATCATTGCAACATGACACACTGGTTGAAGTTTTTTGCCTTTGGTGCGAGGCTCCTGGTTCAATTCCCCACAGCACCACAAAAAATCAATCCCGCTTTCCCCGCGGCCCATCTGGTAATAACGGAGCAGATGTCCCATGATAAACATGCCCCGACCAGCTAACTACGAGGGTCATTCAAAAAGTTCTACGTCCATCGTCACATCTCAGTTATCTTATGTACCAAGATATTGAAATTACCCATGCTTATACTTGGCTACAAAATAAAAGTTATTTGATTAAAATGTGATTTTTGGTTGTTTTAGATATGTTGGTTAAGGTGAATACAGATTTGGTACATCGTAACGGTCTGAAAAGAAAGGATAATTTCGATTAAAAAGGTTGCCAACATCTACTTGGAAATCATTACAGATGACTTTCTGAAAATGGTTAAATTGCTATCAACTCGACCGACTATCGAGTGACCGCCGAGTAATGATACAAGGTTATTAAGGGCGTACTACACCCATATATTGGTTTGATTGGTCTAAAAAAATATTTTTTCATTTATAGCTAGGCGATATATGCACGGATCATGTGAAATAATAAAAATTATGAAAAAAACTTTGTAAAAGTGTCCTGTTTCACCTTTTTGTCGTAAAGTTGACTGGTTGATAAGGACGCTTATTTTTAGCGATATTCCTGTAATACGTCTATCAGGCGGTGATGGAAGCGATATCGCCAATTTTGAGGTCGCCATTGGATTAACACATAATCATGAAATCTTCACAAACAATTCTAAATTTGTTATGTGGTGTCAAAGCAAAATTATTTTACTCTAAAACCGTCGGGGTACGACAATGTACCACACTGCAAGTATGTTAATTTTCCATTTGTAATTGCTAACCGTGTATTTTGAATGGGGCTGTCAGCCTGTATCTTCGCCAGCCTCGTACGTCACGTGTTGCGCTTCCTATGCCACCTGCGTCTATGTCAATCTCCATAGGGATGGGCGATACCAGCTTTTGATACCGATTGTCGATCTAGACATGGAAATAGCAGACAGGGGGTGGAGCCGAATATTTAAAAAAAATAAAATAAAATGAAAAAAAAAAAATGGCCGCGGAGCTAGCTTGCGCGACGCAGGGGTTGTCTAAGGGGGCTGTTCCCCCTCAGAAGTGAAAACTTGTGCAAAATGAAGATCTAATTGAAGCGATTTGGTGGACAATTTTGGCACTATTAGGCCCCTAATAGTGTAAAATTTTAGTTGAAAAAGCCGCAAATTTGTAAAATTAATGACGGTCCATGAAACCTTCCGTGGACAAGTTTTCCCTATAAATTGTGTTAACATAGGAAATTTGCAAATGTCGAAAGAAGAGCGAAAATGGTCATATGTTTATCCACTACGCTGTCTGAGGACGGATGTTCCCTCCTGTTTGAAAAATGTGCAAAATGATCAGGGATGCAAATTGTGCGGGAGCGGGGAGCACTGCTCCTAGGAAATGAGAGTTAAAATTAAGGAAATAATGCCATGGGAAGAAAAAAGAAAGAGAGGAAAAAGGAGGGAAGAAAAGAAAAGAGTAGAGGAAGGGGGAAAGAGGAAAGAAAAAGAAGAGGAGTGAGGTACAACTTAGGGGAGGGCTGTGAGGCAGTGAAGCTACTGAATGGAAAAAGAGGAAATCTTTAAAGACACTGGTTGTGCCAATTTGGAGGAATTCACAATATTGTTCAAGACATAAGAGCAAAAAAGAGGAAGGTGTTGGTGTTAGAATATGGAAATGGGATATGAGGAAATTTACAATAATCATCACCATAGGCCTATAGGAGGTATTCAATATAATTTAACAGGAAAAAAAGAAGTTGGATGAAGACAGGTGGAAACAGGGCACATAGCTTAGGAAATTTACAGAGGCGGCAATCATATCTGAGGAAATTTATATAGAGGCAGCAATGAGGATTTTATGGGAACAAAAGTTATGAAGGAATTCAGTGTATCAATACTAATATTGACAGAATTTAAAAAGAAGAACCATGAAGCACTGAACAAGTTGTACTCCCTCTGACAAAAAATGAAAGAAGAAATGGGGGGGAGGGTAAAGGAAAATAAAAGGGGAAAGGAGCCTAAAACTAGTGTAACATAGCATTTTTTTGTTCGCTATACGCGCGCACATTTTTCTCATATAAAGTCTTTTTTGGGAACTTGAAGACTTTAACATTGAGTCGTTCTAATACACAATATGTATAACATTCCCATCTTTTGAAATATAGAATAAAGCTATTTATGCATGGTATGATTGAGGAAATTTTGAGTCTAAAAACCTTGCTCCTGAGGAAGAAATCACAATTTGCACCCCTGGTCCAATTCAAGCCATTTGGTGCATCATTTTTACACTATTCAAATCAATTGCTTAAAAAAAAAGGGCCCGAACTCAATTTGCAAAATTCGAGATTCGTAAACATGGTAAAAGCCGTGCATAAATCGATGAAGTCGGCAGGAATAATGACTTTGGTGGCAAAATGTGACGGACCCTGCATATCGGCGGGGCCGCAGTAATTTTCACATGCTTTAGGATGCGGACCCGCCTTCAAGCCCAATGCCTAAAATAAACGCAGGCCATTATTATAGGACCACTTCAAATCGACCCGACTGTGCGGGTTTTATTAACATGGGCCTACTCAATTACGTGAAATTTAACCTTCCTTTTCTCTTCTCCTTTTCTCCTTTTCTCTTCTCCTCCCTTTCTCTTCTCTTCTCTTCTCGCCTTTCCTCTTTTTCTCTAGCGGGTCTCTCCGTTCCCCCTAAAATCTGCGCCTGAAATGAGTAGGATGTGTTTGTTCAGGGGATGCGGGGTACGTGTGGCTGTAGACCTACCACATTAATGAACTAAACTTACTCTTTGTGGGATTACGAATCGTAAACACAAACAACACAGGTGATAATAAAACCAGTAGCAAACATCACTTTAATCAACTAGATGCAACAAGCTTACAACTTTCTTTTTAAAGCCTTGTAGGCCTATACGATCGTTTCAATTTTTAGATTTTTCTTTTTTCTTCTAAAATGATAAAATAGGCCTAGTTAAAGGCCCATTCAGTGATTTTCTCATCCGGACGATAGTAAAAATCATCAAAATTCAGATTTTGTACCTTTGTCATTGTCATAGATGTGCTAAACATAGCCTGCGAGTGGTTCAGCCGAAAGACATTTTACGTTACGAATCTGTAATTTAGATACTGACAGTATCGTGTATTTGAATGTGGCTTCAACTTCGTCAGTACTGCTGGGTTTTTTTTTTTTTTTTTTCCAAATTTGTCATTTCAAAAATACCAAAAGACAATTTGAATGCCTTCGTATATCCGCCATTTTGGATTTTTGCCATTTTTTTGCATTTTAAACCAAAGACCAATTTTTTCTTCATTTTTTAAAGTCCCCAATTAATCTCTATGCAATTACCTATCATGTGAGACATGTTATGGCTTGGCTTCGATTTAGTTTTCTTCTTCTGACAATTTTAACTTTACGGCCACCATCTTGGATTTTGAGCTGAATTTTCATAAATTTTCAAGTTTTACCGGATTTTTAAGACGAAGGATATTTTTTTCTTCAAATTTGGCAGTCGCCAAGTAATCCTTGTACAATTATCGTCCATATAGTACATGCAAATTGGTTGGCTTCGACTTGGTTATCTTTTTTTGAACTTTTTTGAACAAGTGATCGCGGTCTGTACATCAACCCCTGTGATCCTACAAACAATTTTAATTTTTTTACGCTGGGATCACAGAATGGGTCTTTAATATGCAATCATTATGAAAGTTCCCAATACATTTGGAAGCGAAAAACATTGGAAATATTGCATCATAAACTTCACCTCTATCACTCGAAATATCACGCCATCAGGCATGGTATGCCGATGAGTGTATATCCCATACACAATCCCATTCATTCATTCATTCATTCATATTTATTCGGCAAAATCGACAAGAACAATAAATATAATCAATCACAAATTATCACAAATTTAGCATATATGAAATACATGGATACAAGCAAAGACACCAAAAAGCCGAAATGCTAGGATAACCCATAAAGTCTAGCTGCAAATGGGGGACAAGCCATTGGAATTAAATCACTATACCACAAAAAGTTTATTCGCTACCTGGAGTTGCTAATAGAGAATGACAGATTAGAATATTTGCTTATATTTGTTTTCAATTTTCAAATATTTTTGTTTTCAATACGTTTCATAATAGTACATTTAATTTTTGCTATCTGTCAAAAGTAGCCGATACCAATTACGATACCACTGGTATCGTAATTGTAGCAAGTACCGCCCAACACCGAAATGAAAAATTCAGTTAAAATGGCGACGTTTATTTATGGAAATATCATACACTGGCAGCGGTTGTTTCAAGTGAAAATGGAGTGGATTGAGGTGTCCGATGTAAGTACAAATGGTGGCATATTAATTATACTCCAACATACACTGGTTATGTTCCCATTTTAGTTGATTTTGTGCAATAAGTTGCGAGAAATTAACTAATTGTCCCAAACACATACTTGCCGTACATCGTTTCACGTTATATTCAATGTTCGTGTTTTACTTAGTCTGACGGCCCTAAAAATCATTTAATACTTAAAACCAAGACATTGACTGTTCTTTAATTTCAACCTTATCAAACCTGAAACAAATATGCTGCCTTGCGAACACAAATTTTGCATATCATTGTCAACTGGAAGGGAAAAATAAGTTTAATTTCATTGATAACATGAAATTGATGCATATTAATGTTTTCAAAGCTGTGCATAATTAATTAATTCCCCCCCAAAAATAAATTTTATAGTTTTAGCGTCTGTCATTAATGCTTAACACGTGTGTGTAATTGGATTTACGATAGCAATTCTGAAATTCTCAAGAAACTCGATTTCATGAATGCATGCCTATGTACCTCTTACGGGCTTCTACCTTTAAAAGCATGTAAGCTACATTGATACCGATGTCACCAATAGAACGAGAAGAGTTGCCCCTTCATTTTGCATACCACTTTGACCAATTTTTTTTTCTGATTTCTTCACAAAATGCAAAAAACCCGCAAAAAAATCCAATGGGTGTAGTACCCCCTTAACAACCTGTTCATCTTATTTCCACGTCAAGATGCATCCATTGCTTAAAATAGTACGTATATAGTTACGATGTACACTTATTTGACAGATTTCCACTAGACCACGTTTAAGGGGTTACGGTTCGCTATCTCTAAGGTTCGCTATCTCTAAGGTTCGCTATCTCTAAGGTTCGTTATCACTAATTACGAAAAAGGTCCGCTATACCTAAGGTTCGATATCACTAATTTTGAAAAAGGTTCGGTATTTCTAAGGTTCGATATCACTAATTTTAAATAAGGTTCGCTATCTCTAATTTTAAATAAGGTCCGCTATCACTAATTTATTGAAGGTTCGCTATCTCTAAGGTTCGCTATCACTAATTTAAAATAAGGTCCGCTATCTCTAATTTTAACAATCCCGGTATCCCTAAGGTTCGCTATCTCTAATTTTAAGGTCCGCTATCACTAAGGTTCGCTATCTCTAAGGTTCGCTATCTCTAAGGTTCGCTATCACTAATTTCAAATAAGGTTCGCTATCTCTAATTTCAAATAAGGTTCGCTATAGCGGTCCTTATTTAAAATTAGAGATAGCGGACCTTATTTGAAATTAGAGATAGCGGACCTTATTTAAAATTAGAGATAGTGGACCTTATTTAAGATTAGGGATAACGAACCTTAGGTATAGCGAACCTTAATCGAAATTAGTGATAACGAACCTTAGAGATAGCGAACCTTAATTAATTAGGGATAGCGAACCTTAAACAAAATTAGTGATAGCGAACCTTAGGTATAGCGGACCTTTATTGGAATTAGTGATAACGAACCTTAGAGATAGCGAACCTTCAATAAATTAGTGATAGCGGACCTTATTCAAAATTAGTGATAGCGAACCTTATTTTAAATTAGTGATAGCGAACCTTATTTAAAATTAGTGATATCGAACCTTAGAACTAGCGAACCTTATTCTAAGTTAGTGATATCGAACCTTAGAAGTAGCGGACCTTTTTTTAGGTATAGCGAACCTTTTTCTCTATAGATAGCGGGATTCTGATCTCCATAGACTTTACACGTTAGTGATAGCGAACCTTAGAGATAGCGAACCTTAGAGATAGCGGACCTTGGAGATAGCGGGATGTCACCGTTTAAGGGACCCTTAAACGTGGTCTAGTTGAAATCTGTCAAATTTCACTTCATTTGTGTGTTAGTTGAACACGTCGATGCTTTCCTCTCATATAAAACATGTTACATTTTGTTTTGAAGTCCCTAGGCATGTCAGGGAGCTCAAATAGGACTAAAATATTTATCATGAGTAAGCAAGTTGACCACATCTTGAAAACATTTTGAAGGAGATTATCCAAACTACAATATGATGCTTACTAAACGTTTGACTTCAATTCTTAACCGTTTCCGATGTACCAAATCTGTATTCGCTTTATCCAACATATCTAAACAATCAAAAATCTCATTTTCATCAAATAACGTTTAATTTGTAGCCTAGATTTAAGAGTATAATCATGTTTAATTTCAATGTCAAGTAAGATAATACTAATGACACTAATTATACTGCCCCAGCATAAAAAAACACGATACTGCAATAATTGAAAGCAATCACAACATTGGAATATAATAAATCACAATATTAGAAAAAAATGAATACGCCTGTCTGTATACCCAAACAAAACAAAACCAAGGTCATCTGCAAAATAACATACAACTATATGTAGGATCTTAATGAATACTAAATTGGTAATGCATTATTTGCCAATGCAGATTCCTTATGAATTCTTTATTGTTGCTGAAATGTAATTGGAAAAATGTAAGAGCATTCATATAGAACGTAACACTTTTACTTGTTATAATTTAGTAAATTGTGATTACCAAAACTACTAGTATAATATTATTAGACATTTTGCTGGCCTATATAAGTCAAGGACATGTACTCATTTAAATTTGGTAAAATAAACAATATTTTTGACTGAAGTGAAGGCGTATTTGGTAAGTAGTGATTAATAAATGAGTTACAGAGAAGCACATCTGATTTTAATCTGTCATAATTCTTTTAGTTTTCGCCAGCCCATTCGGGGCTGGTACCTGTTTCAGGTTTGGGGTCAGTTTACTCAAGAGATTATATTTTAGTGGTATTGGAATGATTTTTTTTTTTTACTTTTTGTGGTTAAATTTTTTAAAAATATTTTAATTCGATTTGTTAGGAAAAGTAAGTATGTTTTGCCGTTTCAACGAACGAAAACGAGTGAGTATTACCAAAGTTATGTTTGAACTAATTAATTATGACTTTAAAAGTTTAAAGGCCTAAATGTAACAATAATAGTTAATATATATAGCATCATATGGTCAGCAGAAGAAAATCTGACATCACCTATGATGTCATATCAGTGTCCTTGACCGGGGGTCCTTACTCCTTGACTACTGTACAGCGTGATATCATGTTGATAACAGATCTATAGAATCAAAATCTTCATCATATCCCGGATCATATCACAGATTCTCAACAATCTGTGATCATATGGACCATATTGATGTGAAAGTAGTTATCTATCATATCCTGTGTCGTTTTATGGATAAAAATGACTCAAAATGTTATTGATGAAATGGTTGCTATCATAAACATCAGTTTTGTCTTTTCAACGGGAAAAATCCGATGCAAAATAAAGTTTTTAGGGCCTAGCTATAATATGGGCATAATTTATGCATATAGTATTGAACAATGTACCCCATTTGACATGCACTTATAGATAAATAAATTGTCTTACTTTATTAATTTAATAACTTCTTTATTATAAATAAAATGACACATAACTATTTGATTCATAAAATTACATTCAACAAAATGATTGAAGAGAAAACACACAAGGCACTAGGCAGACTGTTATAGAATGGAGTATGTAAGATGCCATGTCCATAGCTTCGCAGGAGTTTCCGACTAGCAATCAACATGATCAGCACATTCAGAAAAACACAGTTTAAGAGTGAAGATTGTAGTGAGTAACCAGTCCTTTATAAATGTGCTGGCCACTATCTATTATAATATAGTAGGCTTAAACTATACATTGCGAATTAAAGTTATTTTAAAATAAAATGTACATGTAAGTTAACTCAAACCGGCAGTGTATATATCGAAAGCAGTGAAATCGGACATTCCTAAGCGAAGATATTGAGTTCGTAAGTTCTGGTATTACAAAATTGGAAATTGAGATATCGTGGGTAAAAAGCTGAAAAGACAAAAAACCAACGACAACAACAACAACAACAACAACAAAACAAACAGACCAGAACAATTTGGAGTACATGTAAAGTTGTTTTCTTTAAACTTCCGTGGTCGTGCCTGTGCGTATCGCGTACACGAGCGTAAACACAAAAGCAATAAACAATCACGCTGATTGGCTGATCAATGCACTTGACAACAAGCCGGCTGACCCATTGGTCTTCGGCGCGGCGCGTAGTAGGCGACCTTGTCACTTCTACGCGATCGCAATTCACCAGCGCGTACCCGGACCACGGAAGTTTAAAGAAAACAACTTTAATGAATTAAAAGAGTTGACATGAGATTAGGAATTAATGTTTTCTGCTGTTTCAGTGTGCATGTTCTCATCGTTGATGGTTTGGTGGACTGTCATGTAGATGTAAGCGTGATCCTAAAAATGCCTTTCACATTGACCAAAACTAATTACAAGACCTCTTCTACATTGAGGCTGGCTTTCCCTTTTAAAGGAATTTTTATTATATATAATTATAATTACTCTTTAGATGTTGTTGGTGGATTATATTGCTTGAATTGGTACGTGACTAAACCCCAAGTTGATTTTATTGACAAAGTTATCAGGACTCGTGGTGTTGACGCTACATTCTTTTTAGTGAAAGTACAGACTTGGCACTTAATAATATGGATTTATTTTTTCAATTTTGTTTCACCCGGAAAAGTCTCTTCCAGCAAACACAAAAACGTTTTTAAAACGTTTTAAATAAGTTATATTTTGGCTTTTGGTTTAGGTAAAAACGTTTTAATAACATTAAAATGTCGGGTTATATAAAGGTCATGAAAACGTTTTAAAACGTTTTGTATGAAAACACACTACAACAATATTTTTAAAATGTTTTCAAAATTTTATTGTAAACTATTTTTGCAAACATTTTTTGCCAAATATTTTGTCAACACTTAAATAACATTATGTTAAAATATTTGCACGCAGCAGACACAGCAATGTTCTTAAAATGTTTTTTTCAAAACGTTTTAATAACATTTAAATGTCGGGTTGTATAAAGGTCATGAAAACGTTTTTAAAACGTTATAGCAAATATTTTGGGCAAACATTTTTCGCAAAATATTTTTTCAACCCCAAAATAACATCCTGTTTAGAATATTTTGTATCAAGTTTTCAAAAATGTTTTTGGAATTTTATTAAAACGTTTCTATACCCTTTATATAACCCGACATTTAAACGTTTTCTGTAAAACATTTTGTTTTTGCTAAAAAATGTTTTTTAATGTTATGAAAACGTTTTATACCCTTAATATACCCTTTATATAACCCGACATTTAAACGTTTTCTGACAACCTTTTTAACCTTTTGCGAATGATGTCGAAAACGTTTTGTGTTTGCTGGGTTATAACTTCAATTCTATGAACCCTCGGATAATGTGTTTCACTTGGGAAAAGTCATGGATGTGGAGATTTTGTCCATAATGTTTTCTGGTGGATAAGTTTTAAAAGCCAATATATATATAAAAGCAAGTATATCTGTAGGTATGATCCTTTCAGTATAAGCTCCTTTTTGCTCCGTTAATGAATGTGTGGTTCATCTTCTATAGACATCCGAATCTGCCTGGGCACCCCACACGCAACGAAATATCCAGAGTCTCGAAGCTGTACAGAGACGGGCAGCACGATTTGTAACTAGTGATTATCGCCGTACCAGTAGCGTCACTAACATGCTTCAGTCACTGCAGTGGGATACACTACACCAACGGAGGATGAGATCGCAGGTGGTGATGTGTTACAAAATTGTAGCATCCATTGTGGATATTCCAGCTGCTGACTACCTTTCCATCAGAAGTGGCAGGAACATTGACTCACTGAGAGGCCACAGTCATAAGTTCGTCCAACAGCGTGCAAGAGTTCTAGCTTTCCAGTACTCGTTCTTCCCATATACCATCAAGCTATGGAATGATCTTCCTCCATCCCTCGTTGCAGCTCCGTCCGTAGAAGCATTTCGGCACGGACTTGCTAGCATCCAGCTTCCATAATTACTGATGCTATTTTTACTCGCACAAAGCACTGTATATAATAAACTTTCTTCACGTTCATCACTAGCACTTTTGTTCGCCTCGCCATGTTATTATTCAAGGTGCAGCAATACTCAATTTTGAGGGATGCACTGTATCGAATGAAGATGAAGAAGAATCTCAAAACCGGATTGACAAATCTATGTTAAACTTTGACCAAAGGCCAAATTGAACACAAACGTTTGTTATGGAGTCGTTGCATTGTGGAACACTGGCATGAAACAGACTGCCACTGCCCGGCAGTACATCACGCAGGGATAGGTCAACAAGATCCTGAACAGTCTTCATGGTTGAAGCACTTTTTCTGCAACCATTACGAACTAACCGGATTAGTTGACGGACCTCTCTCCTGGTAGATTTGAAAGGACGTCCAGGATGTAGTCTGGGAGTATATACCTACTCCCAGTCTACACCCTGGATGTCCATTCAAGACGGGTAGACCTACTCCCAGTCTCAGACTGAAGAGGTTCATCGGGCTGTTAATCAATCAGCTATTTAGAGTTAATTTGTCAAGACCAAGTGAAAAACTTACGTTTTTCTGCTGACAGTTTCGCCAGAAACCTTCTGGCTTTTTCAAAGCATTGATGATATTATTGATCCATCTGCTTGGAGCGGGAACCTTGGCCGGATGTTTTGATTTTCCAGGAAGTAGTATTCCTGTCTCCAGCGGTGGTCTTGAGCAGAGGATCAAAGATGTGTCTATGATATGGTTTTCTCCAGACACATGCAATTGCGGATTTATTTATTTCTGTAAGGGATTCTGTTCTTGTCACATGACGTAGTTTCATTGTTCACCAACACCCCTGTAAATCAAACACTTGAAATAATTAGAGATCGCCTTTCTCGCGACCAAGATCTTAAGAACATTGCTTGATGAAGTCGAGGACATCATGGACTTAATGAGCTTCGTCCTCACTACAACTTACTTTCAACTTTCATGCGTGGTCTACAATCTAAGGGGCGGTGTGAATGGCCTGATTTTCTAACCATTCCATGAACATATTTACCGCGATCGGGTTTACCGGTGATCACATTCTGGGTATAAATGGCGCCTCTAGATGGAAAGTAAGTTGTATGAGGACGAAGCTCATTAAGTCCATGATGTCCTCGACTTCAAGCAATGTTCTGTTTTTAAGATCTTGGTCGCGAGAAAGGCGATCTCTAATTATTTCAAGTGTTTGATTTACAGGGGTGTTGGTGAACAATGAAACTACGTCATGTGACACAAAAATTTTGTCCAAAAGAACAGAATCCCTTACAGAAATAAATAAATCCGCAATTACTGATCATTGTGTCAAGAGAAAATCATATCATAGACTGGGACAGTTCATTAATAATCTACAGAGAAGAAAATCGCAGAGCAAGATGGGTAAAGGAAGCGATCTGGATTCGCAAGAGAGGGAACAAGAACAGAACAGAGACGAGGGCACGTTCTTTCTCAGTCACATCTTTGGTCCTCTGATCAAGACCACCGCTGGAGACAGGAATACTACTTCCGGGAAAATCAAAATATCCGGTCAAGGTTCCCGCTCCAAGCAGATAGGTCATCAATGCTTTGAGAAAGCCAGATGGTTTCTAGCGAAACTGTCAGCAGAAAAACGTAAGTTTTTCACTTGGTCTTGACAAATTAACTCTAAATAGCTGATACCTACTCCCAGTCTACACCCTGGATGTCCATTCAAAACGGGTATACCCGTCTTGAATGGACATCCAGGGCGTGGTCCTGGAGTAGATGCACCTATCTCGACATTCCTCTTCAGGATCTTGCTGACCTCTTTCAGCCTGATGTTTATGTCATGCCAGCGGTCTGACTTCATCCTTCATCGATGTTGTTAGCTGTTATCGGTTAATACAGCCGCATTGAAGTTGATAGTTTATAAACCCATCCCTAGAAATTTTGTTAATATCAATGGGAAAGTATTTGAAATAGCAAACCTTGCGACATAATTAGGTTAGCCTGCGCTGCAGAATGTGTTGTAATTTTCTAATAAATATTTTTTGAATGCGTCGTTGTCAGGTTATGTCGGCCCTAACTAAATTAAATAAATGAATTTCTCATATTTGGTGCACAAAAAACTCGCGATACCGCAAAATTTGAAAGAAATCACAACATTGGATTGTAACCACAATATTGAAAAAAAAAGGAATGCGCCTGATTGTATGCCCAAACAAAACAAAACCAAGGTCACCAGCAAGATGGTATACATTTTATGGTCATTTTAAGGTCTTAATGAATAGGCTACTGAATTGATAATACATTTTTTGGCAATAATGCAGATTCTTTATTTTTCTTATGAATTATTTATTGTTGCTGAAATGTAATTGGCGAAACTGTACGAGTATTCATAAAAATAACATTTTATACACTTGTTATAATTAACAGTGGTTAACTTGGTAAATTGTGGTTACCCAAGCTAAATAAAATTGATAGATATTTTGCTAGTAGATGAACTCATTTATTTTATTTGAAGAATATAAACAAATGTATACATGTGTAAGTAGCGGTTATAATTGAGTTGCAGAAGCACATCCGATTTCTGTCTTTTATAATGTTCTCTATATAATTATAATCACTTCTTAGATATTATGGATTATATTGCTTGAATTGCAAAGTAAGATTTATGCAAAATCTTACGTTGATTTTACTGACAATGTTATCAGGACTTGTGGCCTTATAGTAGGGATGACCAATGAACCATCAACTTGATTAGAACACTCCCATAGACATGCAGGGAGCTCAACTGTGCACTGCTTGCACATACATTTCTAAATTGATCTCATTCTTTTATTTTTCAATATTTTTCTGTAAAATTTGGGGAAGTTACTGCCAATTATATTTTGTAACTATCTTGCAAATTACAGCAACATAACTTATTTTGTTTTTCTGTAAGTGCGAGTCAAAATTGGTCCATCGCCACAGTGCGCTTAATTGCCAGTGGCTGAGTTTAGCACTGCTCAAGAATGGCACAAAATATTCAAATCAGTAAGATCAGGTGAAAAACGTGGCCTACTGAGCTGTAATTTGGCAGAGTTGCCAGTAATACCTCTATCATACCCTCTGTAAAAAGGTTAAAAAATCGACCAAGTACATCTCGCGTTACAAATTAAATCACCAGCTTCCCTTTGGAATTTTTATATTCCTTTCAAATCATGTTAAGAAGACACCTTTCTGAACATAAATGTGAAGTTTCGTGCTCATTCGATGTATTGTTCACCTGATCTTAACCCTAAACGTTTTCTTATATTTAGGCCTATAATATCTACAACTTGCTGCTGGCTATACCTTGTTTAGGACTTTCAAAAGAAGTACCTGAATGTGCAACCATAACTGTTTCAAAATAGCCCGCGATAGTCATGCAGGTAACTCCGAGGTCAAGCATTGAATTGGTTTGAACAAAGATACTCATAATGTATTGAGTGCTACTTTGGTTTGAATGAGGAATACTACAGGAATACACATGAGCATGATGAGGATAATCTCTATTGTTGTGAATGAGTCAATGACCTTCAAAACTTAAGATTTTGTTTACATACACCTACTAATTGGTCATATTAAACCCAATAACATTGAAATTCTTGGTTGTGAAAAAAACGTTCACCTACTTAGTGCAATTTTGATTTTGTGCCATATCGGCTATCTTGGATGATTTTTGGCAAATGTCCTCTAAATGCATGATTTCAATGCCTTGGTTTGAAAAAATAAGTTATGCCAGTGACTAGTTAAGTGCCATTTCATAAGAAACCCCTTTGATACTTTCACAATATGCTTGTTTCATGTTTGCAAATATGTTAAAATAAAGAAATATATAAAGGTAAATATATGCTTATGCCAATTTTGCTCCCAACTGCTATTTTTGGACCTTGTCATTTTATTTCGTTCCAATGACCGGTCAGAATGGGAAACTTTGATAATTCATAATTCGAAAAGATGTTGACCGATTTTGACCATTTAACCACCAAAATACTTCTGTTGATTAGTTCTACTCAGAAAACAATCTTTTGTAGCAATAGGGTCAACATGAAATTTTGATGGTTATCCCTACTTATAGGCGCGACATTCACTTTGGTAAAATTAAAATTAAGCAATGATACGACGTATATCTGAAATTGATAATAAATTAATATACGCGTGGTCTGTCTGAACGTATCTATAAAACCAAATTGCTGGTTACTTGAATTGGTTGAAATAATTTTAAAACATGTTTTGATTGCTTTTCTCATCCTTTTTATATATTTAAATACGAAAACCCCGTACGTTCATGACGTTACGGTGATGTTATATACAGGCGATTATATTGCTAATCTAACTGTTGTGGTTTATCGCCTAATAAAGGCGCGCATATTGAATTTGATAGTTTACAAACACACCCCTGTACAATCAATTTAAAGAGGCACTTCTGAATTAAAACATATAATAGTCCCTTTCCTTTAGAAATGTCGAATCGAATCCGTGTAAATCTGTAAACACGCGATTTCGGCTATACAAACTAATCTAATGTACTTTAAACCATTCGTATGAGCCGCTATATACAGTCTATCCTATGGAATCACAGAAGATCTTCTATGGTGGAATGCCAGTATCGGGTAAATCGACCTTGATGTGGAATTTGAATTTCATCAGCCGTAAAACCGTTCATCATCTAAGTAATGACGTTCATCACCATCTCCTTATATTACTCGTCTACAACGTCTACAAAACTGGGCAGCACGTCTTGTATTTGAAGTTGACCGTAAACATACGCTCACCTGCATGTGCCATTTTTTAAATCACTTCATTGGCTTCTACTGTAATACGCCAAAGGATCATTTTCAAATTACTTTTGCTTGTATATGAATGTCTTCACAACCAAGGACCAACATATTTGTCAAATTGCTTATCATTGTATGTTCCAAAGAGACAACTCTGATCTTGTAATGATTATCTTCATCATGACTATCCCATGACTAGAGTCTCAGCTGGTGATAGAACTTTCACAGTTTTTGCATCAAAAGAGTGGAATAAGCTACCTGTCTATATTAGACAATCTTCATCTACAACTTATCTGTTCCCTTAACATGTACTTTGTATTTTAAGATGCACCTTCAAATGTCGTTTTAAGTGGTAGTATTAAGGTATTTTGTAAGCGCTCTGTGCCTTATGGACTGGCTCGATTTGCTCTTTGTATTGTATTGTATTGTATCGTATTGTATTGTATTGTATTGTATTGTATTGTATTGTATTGTATTGTATTGTATTGTATTGTAAAAGAGAGTTTCAGTTGGTTTTTATTCTTCTAGCGGATTCTTTCATACGTCCATTTTATTGTAACTTTATTCACATCTTATCAGAGGAATATTACAAGTCTTCTTTTATCACTTTCGTAGATGTTATAATGAATCAACACGTGACTAAAACACATAGAGGATTCTACTGCCAAAGTTACCAGGACATTGGCTTTGACTTGACAACACATTAATCGTCGATTGTATCTGATGCTATCTAGTTTAATTCGTAATGTATTGAAAAATAAAACAATTCCCACTTCTTTCTTTGATAATGACACGTGTTTAAATGAATATTCGGCTGGGCTGTTTAGCCGGATCAATAAAACAGATAATTCCTGAAGCGTTTTTTTTTATATTTCGGATGACCCATAAAATTGTATATATGATATATACATAATGGAAAGGAGCTGAAAAGCTTTTACATTCTATATAAAAACAAAATGACCGGATATGTCAAGCAGGTACTAGGTGCATTATAATCAATGAGTAAATCGATCGCAATAGTATAGTATACACACTAAAAACTACGGGGTTATATTTTCCGTGGTCATTTTGAATTGACCACGTTTGGGGTTGTTTTGACCCTTCAAGGGGGTTGTACTGTTTTAATTTGACCACATTCACGAGGTCATTTTAGCCACGACGAACGTGGTCAAAACTTAGTGGTCATTTTGCCGATACCGTCGCGCATTGATATCAGTTTCAATCTTCCGCTTTGAAAATCTCAATTCATAAATGAGTTTAAACATGAGCTGCAATTAATGTTTGTTGATTAATAAATAAAACTAATTTTTTGACCGAAGTTACCCAATTTGTCAACTTTATAATGACTTGCATTTCGGAACTATTTCGCACACACGGTGTGCATCGGCTCACGTGGTCACATCAGCGCCATATTTGTTCTGATTGTGCAGCTCAGCGGATTGTCGTGTGCTTGTCTGCATGATGGAATATGAAAAGTTAGCTGAAAAGTGAGACTGCAAGGATGCATAGACCCTTGTCTATGCACGCAGATTCATTCCAATTTCATGCTGTCGTGGCTGGTGTCTTGGCTGCAGTTGTTATAAGCTTATATCATGTAAGCTTATAATACGTGAACTGTCATAGGCGATGACTGACTGTGTGTGAGTGTGATACACAGATGCATTTTGCAGTTTGCTGTTTGTGTAATGCTTTCTCTGTGCAGAAACACACTTATGTCCTGGTGGGACCAGCATGACCATAGGCCTACTAAAAAATCCAAACAACCCCTAAATGTGGTTATTGAGTAACCCTATAAAACAACCCTTTCAAATGGGTCATTTCATTTGACCCCGAAATGAGGTCATTAAGTAACCCAATAAGGCAACCCTTTTGAAGGGGTCATTTCATTTGACCCCGAAATGTGGTAATATTTTGACCCCAATGGGGTTACTATTTGACCCAAATACGTAGTCATTGCAATGACCCCGACCAATGGGGTCAAAATGACCCCGTTAGTGGTATGGTGTTTAGTTGATAACTATGCTGGGGTCAAAAATGACCCCGTTTGGGTCATTTTTTGA